>NW_007377497.1:18583-255247 GCF_000475195.1 Diaphorina citri
TTTCAGAGATTTTTCGCTTATTCAGCCCGGACGTTGTTTGCGTGCAGAGAAAACTACACCGAAGTAACTTTCATTATCGTATGGTCTCTTGCTGGATAAAACTCTCCTTTTTCTTTGCCTCTTCTCGTTAAAGTTTATTGCTTGATTTTGCTTTGAAAGCGAGCGAGAGAAGAGTGATAATCCTGCCTTTCGATTTACATCTGCCCTAGTCTTTCAAGTTTTCAATAAAGTTCCTGTATTCAATTCAAAAACCCCCCTTTGTGTTGCCCGATGGATCCTATGCGACATAGATATAACTACATCTAGGGGATAGACACGCATATTTAACATTATCATCCTCCGTAGAAAAAATACAAGAATACTTCCTATGAAAAAAGTAAAAAATACTATTTCTCATTAGTTATTGAGACTGCGCGAAAGCGACAAAACGGAACAAACATTGATCGAGAGGTTGAGCACGGTCGACCGCTAGACCGCACTTGGCTGAAAACAGTTTAAATACGATACGTCGTCGGCTACTACACTCTTCTAACGGTTAACTGAGACGCGCGCAAGGACGCGAGAGAGAGGAGAGAGAGAGAGAAAGGACCGGACCGATGGATTCTTGACAATGGATGAAAATATTTCTCCTTCTTCAGCCTAGTGGTAGCCAGGACCACAGAGTTAGACCGCGTGTTCGTTTCCAAGCCCGGGCTGATTTTATCCTGAAGGATAATGTTCTTCTCGGAACGGCTGGCTTTCCTCCTATCCTTCTCCTTCTTCCTTCATTTCTGGACGATAAGACCCTAGCAGTTACAGTTCCCTCTGTCAAAACTAAAAAAAAAAAAAAAAAAAAAAAAAAAACTCTGATTGGTTGATTTCAAACTTCTAAGCCAATCAGACAGATTAATCCAAGAGTTACCTACACCAAGTTTAAACTTGGATTATGATCATTAGACGATAAAATCCTCAAGAATTGCAGGGAAGAAAGATGACCAACCCTAGGTCCTTGCGAGAAACCAAATGTGACATCGACAGACTCATACAGACAGCTCATTATGTAATACTCTAAAATAAACTTTGGAAATGGAATACCATGTAAAGTAGATACTAATTAATACTAAAATAAGAAGAAAATAGGTCTTCACTTGACTGACTTTCTCATTCGTAAGCTCTCTATTCCAGGACCCGAAGAAGTGCCAAAGCAACACAGTAATACGAAGAAAACTTTTCACTCCTCTCCTGCTGTCTGAGAAAGTGTGGCCAAATTTCCTGTACACATATCAGTCCATCAGTATCGAAGGGTAAGCTGGGGACAAACGAAAGAAAGGGACTTCTAGACTTGTCTGAAGCTTTTGATAGACTAGATCGACTGTGGACTGTAGTGTATTGGTTAGCGCGGTGGACCTCGAATCGAGGGGTCGGGTCGGTTGCTCAAGTTCAATTCAAGTCAAGAAAAAAAATTAGTTTATTTTATTAATAATTTTATTTGTGCTGAAAAATCCGATACCTGGTTGCTTCGAGTCAAAGCCAAGTTATAAAGTTAATTTTACAAATTTTGCTGTGAAAAATCATACGGTTTTGCACACCACGCCACTAGCGCCGGGAACCGAAACTTTTTAATTTCTTAAAAATAAATTTTATCTCTAACTTATGAGCCATTTCAAGAGAAGGAAAAAAGAAGAAGATTGTTGAAAAAGTTTGTATTTTTATGTGTTCATATACTTGTTTGATGCGTTGGGAAGAGGGGTAGGCTAGGAAAAAGAGGATTGCTCGAAGGAAAAGAAATTAGGGGAAGGAGGAGAAAAGAGGATCGCTGGAAGGAAAGAGGTTTTCGTGGAGACTTGGAGGTGGGGGAAAGCCGCGCAATGTGGTATCAAGGGTTTTGCTGTCGGATAAGTTCTGGCAAGATCTCCCGAGTGTGATAATTTGTCGTGAGGTTTCTCTGACGTTTGTTGGGGAAGGGGGTGCAATGTGGAACTTCTCGAGACTAGTGGTTCAGTGAAGAAAAAAGAAGAAGATTGTTGAAAAAGTTTGTATTTTTGTGTGTTCATATACTTGTTTGATGCGTTGGGAAGAGGGGTAGGCTAGGAAAAAGAGGATTGCTCGAAGGAAGAGAAATTAGGGGAAGGAGGAGAAAAGAGGAACGCTGGAAGGAAAGAGGTTTTCATGGAGACTTGGAGGTGGGGGAAAGCCGCGCAATGTGGTATCAAGGGTTTTGCTGTCGGATAAGTTCTGGCAAGATCTCCCGAGTGTGATAATTTGTCGTGAGGTTTCTCTGACGTTTGTTGGGGAAGGGGGTGCAATGTGGAACTTCTCGAGACTAGTAGTTCAGTGAACTTTGGAACTAGCTCAGAAGAAGATCCCCTATGGGCTAGCGACTAGAGTGTTCCGTATGTTCCAATGAGACTTGGAAAAAAAATCAGCAAATTTGGATAGCACGGTAAGTATCTCATAAAAACTACTTTAACCTTAATAGGAATGGTGACACATCCACCAGGAAAAGGAACGAGATTTTGTCATATTTATCAAAAAGCTTTGCAAAATTTGGCACATCCACTAATACCTAACAAAATCCAAGTAAGAGTGATTGACGATGACGTCACTAAAGAATCTTGAGATTTTTGGGAATCCAGCGATTGGTATTGGTATCACACGGATGATTTTGATCTTTATCTCTCAGCTACCTATTTATGGTTTCCTTGTATAGGTATGGGTCATTTTCCAAGGAGTTGTAAGCAACGAAAAACATAAGAAATTAAGAAATAACGGAAACTTGTGGAATTTGGTGTTTTTAGTCGGACGGGCGCACGTTTTTCAGGAGGCCTTTCAAGCTTTCCATGCTACATTTAGCAGGTCACATTCGACAGCTAGTGCATTCCCTAACAGAAACAAGGAGAGACGGTAAGAGAGAGAGAGAGAGAGAGAGAGAGAAACGTCACATCAGCAGACATTTTACAAATCGATAGAAGACTAGAGAATCTCAAAGTAGAGACTAGAAAGCGAATATAGAAAATTAGAAAGCAAAAAGTTTGTTATTAGAACTTGCACTTTTAGATCCTTACCCTCCGTCTTTAGCTCTCTCTCTCTCTCTCTCTCTCTCTCTCTCTCTCTCTCTCTCATCTCTTGTTATTAGATCAATTTTTTTCAAAATACCACTATAAATAACTATTGCGGGGTGACTTTTCACCAAGCAAATATCAGATTAGTAACAAGTGGTTTTCATAGGTGGTGACATTGCACCATGGTGCAATCTCACCCCAGAAACACGAGGAATTGACATTATGTCAGATTAAGGCAAATTACTTGATTTTAGTTGAAGATAGCACTATAAAACCTTTTAAAACAGCTTGCAGACTAAATTTAGAAGTTAATCATATATTTACACTTAGCCTATCACACCATGGGACTGCTGCAGCTTTGAAATTTTCCGGAGCTTTTTCACACTGCTTTCAAGGGGTCCTGCTTCAACGACTGATATCTCTTAGTGAAAGTAAACATAATCTCAAAGTGCTTATATGTTTTTTTCACAAAGATATCAGCTGTTTTATCATATTTTTAAATATTTTTTTACTTCCTCCAGAAGCATTCAGTCAGCATTCAATCATGGGCTGACTGATAAATTGACAAAATCTGGGTTCACCCAGACTCGCCCAGGGCAGTTATTGAGGAGCTAGTTAAAATCCAAGCAAAACAGCTGAAAGGTCAAGTTATTATTGACTTTTATCATAAAAAAGGTAAAAAATATCCTTTCATAAACATAAAAAAGATGCCTTCTACTATTTACAATTTACATAGACATAGGGGATCTACATCAATATAGATACATACCTAGGTACCTTTTCCCCCCCAAAAGCTTAACTTATGTCTTGAATAACTTTTGAACTTTCTATCCCGTCTACATTACTTTCCGTCTATAAAAATCACGTAAAGTTTTCTTAGTTCTTATTTTTTATTGGCCTCTTTTTTTTTCCTCTCAAAGGTCGTTCCGGAGCATTACTTTCATGAAGCCACATCAAGGAGACGTTGCGTTGTTGCATGGCCGACTTATTGCTTTTTTTAGAACTTTTAGGAGAGAGAGAGAGAGAGAGAGAGAGAGAAAGGAACCGACGGGATGGATCTTGACAATCGGATGAAAATTATTTCTCCTCTTCAAGCCTAGTGGTAGCCAGGACCACAGAGTTAGACCGCGTGTTCGTTTCCAGCCCGGGGCTGATTTTATCCTGAAGGGATAATGTTCTTTCTCGGAACGGCTGGCTTTCCTCCTATCCTGTCTTCCTTCTTTCTTCGATTTCTGGACGATAAGACCCTAGCAGTTACAGTTCCCTCTGTCAAAACTAAAAAAAAAAAAAAAAAAAAAAAAAAAAATCTGATTGGTTGTTTTCAAAAATGCCTTTTTTGTGAAGACCAAAAGGCAGAAAAATGTAATTTTCTGACTGGCTACGGCAGTCTAGCTTTTATCCCGGCATGTAATTTGTTGTACTTAGGATGCCGAAATACAAATTACATTTTCTGCCTGGAAGGAGAGGGCAGACCAGTTCGGTTTGCGAAGGTGCCACCATAAGGTCTCTTACTAAAAAAAAAGGTTACCACGAGATCAAGTAGTTTGAGAACGACTGGCCTGGTATTAGTATTAGGAGTATTTAGGAGTACAAGGAAAATGTAGTAACTATAGTACAAGACGTGAAGTACATACATAGGAGGAACGTATTATATCCGTAAGAATAAGAAGGGTGGGAAACGGGCAGGTACATGAGAAAATGTTGAGACATAGAACATGAAATGTGAAGGGAAAGAACAGTAGGGTATATGTAGGTATCTTCCGTGAAATGAAAGTTCTTGAGAACCCAGGAAGAATTACTAGTATAGCTCGCTATACTGTAGTAATAGAAAGTAAAAACTTGGAAAATGAAACCAAACTTGAGAGATATGAACGTCTGAAGGCAAGATCTTTAGGTGTGGTATCATCCCCCCCCCCCCCCCCTCTCAAACTTTACCTGTCCACGGACGTAAATCAATATGACATTTTAATAGTAATAAAAGGAGAGAAGCATCCTCAAAAGAGTGTTCGCTGAAGTTCATCTAAACAAAAACTAGGCAGGAAACTATTTTTTCTACCGTCAGCAACTCAGCACTATCTTTTGAGAAATACCTTCCAGCCATCCATATTCCTGCGTACCTCGAAGTAACACTCGGGAAGTCAAAGGTCGCAAAAGACAAGCAGTGCTCTACGACTTCTAATCACGCAAAACATAAACAAGATAAGACGCTCAGATTATCCTTAATGACCTCCTTATCACCCACCAAGGAAATTATGTACCTCCTCTTCCTCCTGGTTTCCTACTCCTCTTCCACTTCCCCCTTTTCTCCAACTTTCTTCTATTCTCTCTTTACCTTCTGAACTCCTTTTACTTCTCTACTAGGTTCCTTCACACCCCCGTCTCTGTCTGTTCCTTCCCTGTATCTTCCCGTAAACTGAGGTGACTTTGCACCACTTTTACTCAAATTTTTGGATACCTTGTTATAACTTTGTAACCGAATAGTTTTCAGCGTTAAAAATGCTATGAAAAGGTAGCCAAAGGGTTTAGCTTTATTTTTAATTAATTTGATTATAAATTTAGGTTGTCAAACTATTTTTTCTACCGTCAGCAACTCAGCACTATCTTTTGACAAATACCTTCCAGCCATCCATATTCCTGCGTAGCTCGAAGTAACACTCGGGAAGTCAAAGGTCGCAAAAGACAAGCAGTGCTCTACGACTTCTAATCACGCAAAACATAAACAAGATAAGACGCTCAGATTATCCTTAATGACCTCCTTATCACCCACCAAGGAAATTATGTACCTCCTCTTCCTCCTGGTTTCCTACTCCTCTTCCACTTCCCCCTTTTCTCCAACTTTCTTCTATTCTCTCTTTACCTTCTGAACTCCTTTTACTTCTCTACTAGGTTCCTTCACACCCCCGTCTCTGTCTGTTCCTTCCCTGTATCTTCTGTTTCAAATCAATATGGGCTTACAATTCCCCATATCGGGTTTAACCTGCTTTGGAACCTCAGGACGTACATGGTGACTTGCTGTTCTTCGAAAAATATTTTCCGTGTGTGACCGTGACGTGTGACGACGACGACCGTGACGGTGCTCATATTATCTTATCTCTATTATTATATTTATTTAAAAAAAAACAATATTTTCAATTGAAAAAAGAAAAAAAAAATCTAATTGAAATGCTGGTTGATAACAAAGAGTAGAAAGAAGGTGAAGAAGAATAAACGAAGAGACAATAGCAAATAAGGGTACAACTTTATTTTTTTCCTTTCGTAAGCAGAAAAAAAAAAAATCGCAATGGCAGTGAATTTCGAATTCGAACCGTCGCAAAAGATATTTAAATTAAAAGAAGATTGTGAAAGGGACGTCGCGCCTGTTGGTCGCTCGATGAAAAACGTTTCAAAGGAACCGATGGGGCCCTTATCGATGGTCAAAAGATTGTACAAAGCAAACATACGAATTCACGGATGGATAAGTTAGCAATGATGTGAAAAAAATACTAGGAATGGTGACACATCCACCAGGAAAAGGAACGAGATTTTGTCATATTTATCAAAGAGCTTTGCAAAATTGGCACATCCACTAATACCTAACAAAATCCAAGTAAGAGTGATTGACGATGACGTCACTAAAGAATTAAAAAAAAAAAGATGAGTGTTCCACCGCCGTTTTTATTTTGCAGCAATGGAACAACTGCTACATTAGACGCATGTGGTCTGTGTCGTAGCATGCCCATCCCGTAGTATGCCCATCCCGTAGAATCTTGAGATTTTAGGGAATCCACCGATTGGTATTGGTATCACACGGAAGATTTCGATCTTTATCTCTCAGCTACCTATTTATGGTTTCCTTGTTTCGGTATGTGTCATTTTCCATCAAGGAGTTGTACAAGCAACGAAAAACATAAGAAATAACGGAAACTTGTGGAATTTGGTGTTTTTAGTCGGACGGGCGAACGTTTTTCAGGAGACCTTTCAAGATTTCCATGCTGCATTTAGCAGGTCACATTCGACAGCTAGTGCATTCCCTAACAGAAACAAGGAGAGACGGTAAGAGAGAGAGAGAGAGAGAGAGAGAGAGAGAGGTGAGGGGTTGCAGAAGTCACCTCCAAGGAATATTGTTGGAGAGCAGAGGGAGCAAAGAAGAAGAAAGCTTGATTGGTATTTTACATGATTCAATGAGCACGTACCTAACGATAGAGTCTAACTGCCTCCTACCTTCTTACCCAACTCTTGTCTGCCTGTGACGTAATCTTAAGTTTTTTATCTAGGAAAAAGAAGAAGAAGAAGAAGAAGAAGACAATCCAAAAATTACAATTCTTTTTAAATTCCCTTTTTTTAACTTGTCAGAGAAGGGGGATGCTGCTGCTGCTTTCAGATTAATCTCTAGGGTTTGCAGACAAAAGTTAGGCAGATTGAGAAGAAGGTAGAGAAAAGACTGGGTAGACAAATCTGTGACGTAATCTTAAGTTTTCTATCTAGGAAAAAAGAAGAAGAAAATCCAAAAATTACAATTCTTTTTAAATTCTCTTTTTTTTAACTTGTCAGAGAAGGGGGATGCTGCTGCTTTCAGATTAATCTCTAGGGTTTGCAGACAAAAGTTAGGCAGATTGAGAAGAAGGTAGAGAAAAGACTGGGTAGACAAAACAAAATGGAATAATAATAAGAACGGGTTGGAGGAAGGAGAAGTGGATGTTTATAAGAAGGTGGGAGAGGTCTAAGTATTGCGAAATTGGTGGAAATGAACCAGTTTTCAATTTATCACTACGTTCCGTCTATTTGGTGACTGAACGATAGCGAGCTGCTGGATTTTCCAGGTAACACTCAGGCTGTTTGAGGTTAATGTGAGAAGACAAGTAGCTTGTCACCGAATGAAGGGTAAAGCCCCCCGTCAATAAAAAACCTAAGCAGGTATACAAAACCCTATGAAAACAAAAATTTAGATGGTACTCTCAGAATTATCACGAAAAATGAGCTCCATAAAGTAACACAAACAGTCCATAAGCTCAACATTACATAACCAAGTGCAAAGGAAGATAATACACAACATCATTGTAACAAAAGATCCATTTTAGCAGGAGAGATACATTTTCAGTGCACGGTTAGATAACGTACCACTGAACATAACTAGATTCAGCAGAAGTTTTCCAGGTCTGTGAAAAGTCTTTGTTGTGTGTTATGACGGGAAATTTATTGTGTGAGATACGGAATTATAAAAGGAAAAATCTTCATGACGCCACAACAGTTGGCCAATAGTTTTGTTGTTTTGACTCCATTCTTACTTCCCCGAGTTTTTACAAAGATTGGGGAGCGTCACGGTCTTTGAATCCATCAGCACAAAACTTGCTTTGACATCATTCGTTTGTTCAACTTCTACAACAAACTCATGTGAAAGCTTTAAATATTCCGTAATAGCATATCTTTTATAATATTTATTTCATAATAATTATGTGAGTTAAGTCTCTTGTTTTAGCTCTCTCTGTACGTACATAAAAATGTATAATTTCCTCAAAGTATCGCATGTGGAGTAGCGCGAACGTAATTATTGCCATTTAAACACAAGCAAGAATAATCACTTACACGTGGGGGAAATTGAGAAAGCAAAATGTTTCTCTTGTTTTAGCTCTCTCTGTACGTACATAAAAATGTATATTTTCCTCAAAGTATTGCATGTGGAGTAGCGCGAACGTAATTATTGCCATTTAAACACAAGCAAGAATAATCACTTACACGTGGGGGAAATTGAGAAAGCAAAATTTAATGCTTACTGCTTACACCTACCTGAGTGCCTCCCACGTTCGCTACAACTAAAGAGACTCTCTCGTTATAAAATAAATCACGACCGTTATCCAAGATAAAAATGCTTTGTGGGGAAGTGAATATTCCGACGCATAAAACCGTAAAGGTTAAGGAGGAAACCCCACCTGACTTGTAACCTCGGCGCTCTTTCCTATCACAAATATTATAAATAAAATTCCCAAAGACATTGCTAGTCCTACTCTTTGGCTGGCCTTTGAGTCTTCGAGTGACGGAAGGTAAAATTTGCACTCCAAGTTTTGCATTGCTGGATAAAGTCATTGAGTGTATACGTGTAGGTACGAAATGGCGAAGGGACCATAAAGTTAAAAGCAACAGCCACAGAAGGAGTCTACATAGATCCATGCAGCATCAATACTGTTATAAGATGGTAGATAAGATATAAATTCTACAAAAGACCTAGTAGGTTGTCCCATGATAAATAATGAATATGTCAATTTGTCCACGGACGTAAATCAATATGACATTTTAATAGTAATAAAAGGAGAGAAGCATCCTCAAAAGAGTGTTCGCTGAAGTTCATCTAAACAAAAACTAGGCAGGAAACTATTTTTTCTACCGTCAGCAACTCAGCACTATCTTTTGAGAAATACCTTCCAGCCATCCATATTCCTGCGTACCTCGAAGTAACACTCGGGAAGTCAAAGGTCGCAAAAGACAAGCAGTGCTCTACGACTTCTAATCACGCAAAACATAAACAAGATAAGACGCTCAGATTATCCTTAATGACCTCCTTATCACCCACCAAGGAAATTATGTACCTCCTCTTCCTCCTGGTTTCCTACTCCTCTTCCACTTCCCCCTTTTCTCCAACTTTCTTCTACCGTAAACTGAGGTGACTTTGCACCACTTTTACTCAAATTTTTGGATACCTTGTTATAACTTTGTAACCGAATAGTTTTCAGCGTTAAAAATGCTATGAAAAGGTAGCCAAAGGGTTTAGCTTTATTTTTAATTAATTTGATTATAAATTTAGGTTGTCCTTCTATTTTATTTTTTTCGTCAAAGTTTGGTGCAAAGTCTCCCATAGGACGGGTTGACATTGCACCAAAAATTTCAACCATCTACTGTGGCTTTCACACAATACCTGGTGCAATGTTCTCAACGGAATTAGAAAGAGGACATTCTTACAATTTTTTCGATACCAAACACGATACAGTTCGGTCAATTTTTATAGTATTTTTTTCCAAAAAAAAAAAAAAAAAATTCCTACCTTATTCTCTCTTTACCTTCTGAACTCCTTTTACTTCTCTACTAGGTTCCTTCACACCCCCGTCTCTGTCTGTTCCTTCCCTGTATCTTCTGTTTCAAATCAATATGGGCTTACAATTCCCCACATCGGGTTTAACCTGCTTTGGAACCTCAGGACGTACATGGTGACTTGCTGTTCTTCGAAAAATATTTTCCGTGTGTGACCGTGACGTGTGACGACGACGACCGTGACGGTGACGACGACACGAAAAAGACTTCCGTGACCGAAAAAAAACACCCGCCCCCTGAGAGTGAAACTTGGTATAATTACCTATTTGCTGGCACTTTCGAAATCAACAAATAGACAGAAGAAGTGGAGACACCGTGAAGCATTTTTTGGCTTACAAAAGAAAGGTACCAGCTTAAGAAATATAGCACTCATAAGACCCATAAGGAAAATTTCATAGAAGAAAATCACCGAGATTTAAATGTTGAAAAAGACCTACAAGCTGTACCTACCTACTCAACGAAGAAAACATTGTCACATAAGGGTTAACATCGCACTAGGATATTTAGCAGAACTATCTCTCCTAATGATCCGGGATTTATCGTTCGGGTGAGCTCCTAAATATCCATTACATTAGTACTTTCCCCCCTGTATCCCTGTTATATCTACATTCTACACCCCCTTGTATCCCTCCTATATCTACACCCTATACTTAACATGCCCTTCCTTCCACTTTCTTAACTCTACAATCTTCTTCCTCCTTACTTTTTCTCAACTTTTTGCAATGATAATGTTTGGATTTCATGTAGAAGTATGAGAGCTTGAAATATCGTTATGTCATGTTAGGCGTGTAATTTTAGCAGTGTAATATCTGGGTAATCTTGGTGTTGAGGATGTGTGGTCTCGGAATTTCCACAGTTTCTTTAAGAACTCCTTGAGAAATTGGGGGGAAAAAAAATAGGGATTTTCTATGTGTTTTGTATTAGGCTCTAACTACCTATAAGCAAAAGCTATTGCTCATTGACTTCCAAATGCGGCCACGTACGCTTAGACCGTCCGTCAGAACGTGTGTGGTAGAGAAAACTTCTAGTTCAGACCAGACTGTCTGAAGACTGAAGTCGAAAGCTTCTTCCGCTACACCCGATGCGATATTCTGACAGAAATAGGTCTTTCAGACTCTCTGGCAGTCTGAGCGTGAGTGGCCAGCATGACATACTAACATTTCGAACTCTTCACTGTTACAATTTGGTATTCTTTTGGTCTCAAGAGCCCTCATCCAGCAGCATTGTATAGGTTCTATTGATTCTGGTCAACAATTCCTCTTCTTCACTTGAGACAATATTGTCTCCGAACAAACCTTTGTGTTTCCTTTCTTTCTTTTTTAATAAAAAAGTTTCGGGGGCATTTGGAAAAAAAGAAAAAAGGATCTCTTTTGCTTTTATGTACTTAGCAAAGTTCGTTTCTTTTGATGCAAAGTTGTTTGTCTTCTTTTCAATTTTTTTCCATCCATTTTCATACAAGGTAACCATTACCTGAGGGCTATTGCGGATAAATCTTACAGGTTCGAAAGCCACTTGGCTTCGGCAGAAAGAGGAGTTTCTTTGAAATCGCATTTTCAAGAGTGATGTGGGAGCCTTTTGAAGAAATAGGTCAACGTTCTATGAAACTCGAACTATAAATAGTTATTGCGCATAAATCTTACAGGTTCGAATGCCACTTGGCTTCAGCAGAAAGAGAAGTTTCTTTGAAATCGCATTTTCAAGAGTGATGTGGGAGCCTTTTGAAGAAATAGGTCAACGTTCTATGAAACTCGAACTATAAATAGCTGGGAGTCAAATGTCAAACTACAGAAAGGTCAAAACGTAAAACCGTTTTCATTGATGAAAACTCTGAGCTGTGTAATTAACTGAACACGTTCGTAGAGGCATTAATTCCAAATGGAAATGTTATGGCCTTCTGAACGGAGGTTAGAATGGCTCTTTTGGATACAGATGAAGGTATTCCGAGTTCGACCCATTAGTAGGTACCCCAGATTACAAGTATATTGGAAAATGGGATACCTACGAGTATTTCCCACATTCCTGACGATTCTGAGGAGCTAGATGGGATATTGCGAACAAATTTTTTAATATCTTCCCCCAATTTTGTTCAGCCTTAGAATCAAAGGGTGAACTTTTGATTCTTTCTTATCAATATTTAGGACCGAAAGTACCAGAATATGCCTATGCCTGACCCAGATATTATCTCTAGTAGTCTAGTCCCTTTGAACTTATATTCCTCCATCCATTTTCCTGATAATCATACTTAGATTAGGCAGCATGGAATGTTGTCTTACCTTTACCTCCCATCTCACAATCGAATCGTCATGGATGTTTTGCTTCCACAAGAAGACTTTTGGTTTTCATTTTCAACAATTTTAGTTACTTATATCAGTTTGCTTTTTGCTTACCTGAAAGTTCCCGTTTCCGGACACCCTGTATATATTTACTTTGTGTGTTTTGATTTTTTTATTGTTTGTTTCGTTTGAAATGTTTGTCTTTCTTCTTTCAATAATAAAAAAAAAAAAAATACTCAAGTTCCTCCTGTGTCTCCCTGTGACAATCTCTCGGTGACTTTTTTTCAAGTGTAGCAATTTGATAACAATAGAATCCACTTTGACATTGTTGGTCCACCACAAAGAGGATGTGGACAAGAGGAAACAATGCCATTGAAGATCACAAACACTTGAAGTTGTATCGATATAATGGCCAATTAGAGTAGAGAATTCAGTGGCTTCAGTATCCTCCATGTCTTTTCAAGTTTCCAACAATCTGATGGGAAAGGGATTCCAAAGAATCCTCAGTTATCCACTTGTAAGTACCTAGGTATGTGGCATGTGCTCTTCTAGAAATATAGAATATCCAGTTGGTTTGATAAGATTTATAACCAGGTCATTTGATAATTCAACTGATTTAGTTTGACAGACGTTTCATTATGGACCTTTTTGTGCGTTTCATAACCTGGAACTCTTCCTTCAATCCAGCTAGACTAAATAAAAAACAGCATAATGTTCGGTACACAACAAAATATTTGATGTATAATATTGTATTGTGTTTTGTATATTGAGTACAAAATGCCATCTCATCAGTATGCCAAGCCCTCACTGTTTTCACTCGTTAGCGTTTTGTTATATCTCCCTCTTTCCCTTCTTTCTCCCCTCTTCATCCCTTTTTTCCCCTCTCTCCACGTCATTTTTCCCTCCCTCCACGTCCCTTTTCCCTCTCTCCACGTCCCTCCTCTTCCCTTTTTCCCGTTTCTTTGTCCCGTTTTTGACGTTCATTTCTCATCATATTTTTTTTTTCGCTCGTTCCTTCTCCCACTTCATTCAAGTTCTTTTTTTCTCTCCCGTTTTTTGAGTCCCTTGCCGCAATGAGCAATGAATCTTGTAATCTCTTGGCTTTAGCAAGGAACGCCAACTTGGAACACGCATCTTTTTTTCCCCTCTCTCCACGTCATTTTTCCCTCTCTCCACGTCCCTTTTCCCTCTCTCCACGTCCCTCCTCTTCCAGTCGGGAAAAAGCCGTTTCTTTGTCCCGTTTTTGACGTTCATTTCTCATCATATTTTTTTTTCGCTCGTTCCTTCTCCCACTTCATTCATGTTCTTTTTTTTTTCTCCCGTTTTTTGAGTCCCTTGCCGCAATGAGCAATGAATCTTGTAATCTCTTGGCTTTAGCAAGGAACGCCAACTTGGAACACGCACAGAATGCTTAAGTTTTTTTTTTTACTTGTCTCTCTTCCACAACTATCACTCACTTTTCTCCCTCCCTCTCTCTCCCTCCCTCCCTCACTCTCTCTCTCTCTTTCTGATCATTTGGCACTATAACAACTCCGATTCTGGGTGGTTATCAGTCTGAAGAGATCCTTTTGAATGAGTAATGTGAATAGGAGCATATAATACATCTCTGCAGAATTGAATGGAAGGGTTGATTCCGAAGTTCTAACTAGACCATTTTGACTGTCTTCCCGTTCGTCCGTCGGTATGTTTCAGTCTATTCGGTCTGTTCCACCTCAACCTAAACTACCTAACAGAGGGTTAAAACCCATTTCGAGTAGTATTTCGACTGCTTTTTTCCGTCCTCGTCAATATTCGTTTCGGTTAACTGTAGCCTGGGGAGTCGTTTTTATTTACACTTGCCGACTTGTCTCTCTTCCACAACTATCACTCACTTTTCTCTCTCTCTCTCCCTCCCTCCCTCTCTCTCTCTCTCTCTCTCTCCTTTCCTGATCATTTGGCACTGTAACAACTCCGGTTCTGGATAGGTAAAGAGCTGAAGAGATCCTTTTGACTGAGTAATGTGAATAAGAACATACCGAAATTCTAACAAAACCATTTTGACTTCAAAAGGGATGAATCTCTGTCTTTTTATTTGTTTGTTTTTACCTATTTCGAATGTTCCAGCATATCCTATCTGAATTATCTAACAGGGTGGAAAACCATGGAATGTCTATCTGTCTGTCTGTTTGTTTCTGTCTATTCGGCCTGTTCCATAACACCACAACCTAACTACCTAACAGGGTTAAAACCCATTTCGAGTACAGTGGAACCTCGATAAGAGATAACTCGATAAGAAATAAAACTCGATAGTAAATAGAAATTGCGTGTTCCCTTCCGATGAGAATTCAGAAAGGTCAAAACGTAAAACCGTTTTCATTGATGAAAACTTTGAGCTGCGTAATTAACTGAACACGTTCGTAGAGGCATTAATTCCAAATGGAAATGTTATGGCCTTCTGAACGGAGGTCAGAATGGCTCTTTTTGATACAGATGAAGGTATTCCGAGATCGGCCCATTAGTACCCCAGATTACGAGTATATTGGAAAATGGGATACCTATTTCCCACATTCCTGACGATTCTGAGGAGCTAGATGGGATATCGCGAACAAATTTTATAATATCCTCCCCAATTTTGTTCAGCCTTAGAATCAAAGGGTGAACTTTTGATTCTTTCTTATCAATATTTAGGACCGAAAGTACCAGAATATGCCTATGTCTGACCCAGATATTATCTCTAGTAGTCTAGTCCCTTTGGGCTTATATTCCTCCATCTATTTTCCTGATAATCATACTTAGATTAGGAAGCATGGAATGTTGTCTTAACCTTTACCTCCCATCTCACAAGCGAATCGTTATGGATGTTTTGCTTCCACAAGAAGACGAATGGTTTTCATTTTCAGCAATTTTATTTACTTATATCAGTTTGCTTTTTGCTTACCTGAAAGTTCCCGTTTCCGGACACCCTGTATATATTTACTTTGTGTGTTTTGATTTTTTTATTGTTTGTTTCGTTTGAAATGTTTGTCTTTCTTCTTTCAATAATAAAAAAAAATACTCAAGTTCCTCCTGTCTCCCTGTGACAATCTCTGCGTGACTTTTTTTCAAGTGTAGCAATTTTAATTCCAAATGGAAATGTTATGGCCTTCTGAACGGAGGTTAGAATGGCTCTTTTGGATACAGATGAAGGTATTCCGAGTTCGACCCATTAGTAGGTACCCCAGATTACAAGTATATTGGAAAATGGGATACCTACGAGTATTTCCCACATTCCTGACGATTCTGAGGAGCTAGATGGGATATTGCGAACAAATTTTTTAATATCTTCCCCCAATTTTGTTCAGCCTTAGAATCAAAGGGTGAACTTTTGATTCTTTCTTATCAATATTTAGGACCGAAAGTACCAGAATATGCCTATGCCTGACCCAGATATTATCTCTAGTAGTCTAGTCCCTTTGAACTTATATTCCTCCATCCATTTTCCTGATAATCATACTTAGATTAGGCAGCATGGAATGTTGTCTTACCTTTACCTCCCATCTCACAATCGAATCGTCATGGATGTTTTGCTTCCACAAGAAGACTTTTGGTTTTCATTTTCAACAATTTTAGTTACTTATATCAGTTTGCTTTTTGCTTACCTGAAAGTTCCCGTTTCCGGACACCCTGTATATATTTACTTTGTGTGTTTTGATTTTTTTATTGTTTGTTTCGTTTGAAATGTTTGTCTTTCTTCTTTCAATAATAAAAAAAAAAAAAATACTCAAGTTCCTCCTGTGTCTCCCTGTGACAATCTCTCGGTGACTTTTTTTCAAGTGTAGCAATTTGATAACAATAGAATCCACTTTGACATTGTTGGTCCACCACAAAGAGGATGTGGACAAGAGGAAACAATGCCATTGAAGATCACAAACACTTGAAGTTGTATCGATATAATGGCCAATTAGAGTAGAGAATTCAGTGGCTTCAGTATCCTCCATGTCTTTTCAAGTTTCCAACAATCTGATGGGAAAGGGATTCCAAAGAATCCTCAGTTATCCACTTGTAAGTACCTAGGTATGTGGCATGTGCTCTTCTAGAAATATAGAATATCCAAAATTAAACAAAAAGTTTAGTTTATCCGCCAGTTGATGGGGTTTTGATTAATTATTTTTTATGATTATGCGGATCCTCATAAAGTTAGTCTAAACTGAAAGTACTCTGGCTATTAATTTTGTGCAAGTGAAAAGTTTTGTATAGCACCTATTAGGCAGGCTTCCAAAAGTTTAGCACAGCAACGTTCGCATGTCCTGATTGAGAATGTCCAGTTGGTTTGATAAGATTTATAACCAGGTCATTTGATAATTCAACTGATTTAGTTTGACAGACGTTTCATTATGGACCTTTTTGTGCGTTTCATAACCTGGAACTCTTCCTTCAATCCAGCTAGACTTTTGTGAAATGAATCCCAGCTCTTTAAACTCCATCAGGTCATTCCTACCCATATCCCCACCAATTCCAATGTTCAGTGTACCAACACAACACAACAAACAAAGATTCGTGCAACTTAGATCTTCCATTGATACCATTCGTGCATTTGTTGAACAAACTCCCAATATGAATGAGACATGAGACAGCTTTTTCAGCTTTGGCTTCTCTTGAAAATTTAATATCATCAATAAGAATCAACAGAACTCTATGAAACAAACAAAAATAAACGATTATTTTGCTATGATGGAGTAGTGTGTAATGTGTATGCCAAAACCTAACCACATTACAATACATACGAGTACCTATGTATGTATCTCGCTGTTTTATTACATAATATGTACATAATAATATCTTTTTTTTTATAAAAAAGAAAATGATCTCCATTTTAATTTAGTAGGTAATGTATCTCTTTAGAAGTGTTCTGTTCCTTATTTGTGTTTCTAGAAAACCTCGATAGTAAATAATTTTTTAGGCAAACCCCTCGATATGGCTCAGATTACAAACCATCATAATGTTTTAAACTTGCAATTTTTATACGAGTAATTTTTATATTTTCTAAATTTCGTTCATTCATCAGACGTTCTGGCAAATACCTAGTGATATTATCATATCTTAATTAGGTATGTACGGTCTAGCTTTGAAGCAAGACTACTTCCCCACTCACCATTTGGGAAAGCATCAAATTCAATCGTGCTAATACTGTAACACATTGCTTGCTCTTCCTCTAAAAAGTTACAGAGGCAAATTTGCCTATAACTTTTTTCATGGTGCGTTGCGGGAGGGACTCTTTTGTCAGCCACATCCTTGAATTTCTGAGAAGATTAGAAACATATCTGACAAAATAAGCTCCAAGAATTTTCATGGAAACTTCAGTGCCGAATATGAAAGCGGAGTTTCTAGTAACTCGAGACATTGAGTTTAATTTAACCAGTTAGGTAGTTTAGTGTTTCTACATAGTAACATTGAGTTTTTAGTTAACCACATCAGACTGTTTAATTATTTTAGTATTTTTAGTGATGAAAGAGCTTGTCTTTTATGTGTGATCCCGTTGTTGGTCGAACGAACTATCAAATGAAGTTTATCGATAAGTTCTGATTCGACGATTTCTCATTTATGGGTACGAGATAATTTGAAATTTTTGTTGTGATTTTTAAATTTGTAAAAACTATTGAGCTTTTTTTTTGCGACTCATTGTTCGAGACCTGGAAAGCCCTTGGGGGCTTTTTTTCTGTAAGATGGCGTAAGCGTAGTTATATTGGACTTTTTGTTGACTGAACACTACTATAGTTAGTGGTTGCAGGTTTCCGTCTGATTGGTTGATCTATTGGTGAGCTCATTGATATTGTAGGTAGTTACCTATCTACTACCTATTTGCTTTTCAACCTCTCTTCTCCTGTCTACGCCACTATCAATCTCTTTATATTTTCCTAACTATCTCTTTTCTCTCTCGCTCTCTCCCTTTCGTTTTTTGTCACACAGCATATCTTTGTCTCTCTCTTTTGTTCGCGAGTCTGGATTAAGACGTCGGGAGTGTCATTTCTCACAAGTAGCAACATCATTACTCCTCTCTCTCTCTCTCTACCTCTCTTTCTCTCACTTCCTCCCTATCTGTCTCTTTCTCTTCCTAATCTTGTCAACTTAACAAACACCCCCCATTTCCATTCCCAGCCAAAATTTTCCGAGGGTGTATCATTATTTCCTGTCCCTATCTGTCTCTTTCTCTTCCTAATCTTGTCAACTTAACAAACACCCCCCATTTCCATTCCAGGCCAAAATTTTCCGAGGGTGTATCATTATTTCCTGTGAGGTTCAACACGGTGAGTGCTGACGGCTAAAAAAAGTGGGAAGATATATTCATCTTGAAAAATGCCGGAGTACGTGTTGTCCCAGACTTTTCTGAACTTGACCGATCTATCATCTGATTCATCTGTGAGGAGGTCCTAGAAGTGACGCCTTACATTTCCCAGAAAATAAATTGCGTGGGGGCGGAAAGAGAAAGCAGCACGCGATTTCCCAAAATTTGGGAAAATAGTCACTCATCCAGATATCAACAACGTCCAACGTTGCTTAACCCAGTGCAATCAACGTGCTATCACCGGTGGCTTAATGCAAGTAAATTAGACACGTAATTTGACCTTTTTTTTAAGAGGTTTGACAGAGGGAACTGTAACTGCTATGGTCTTATCGTCCCGAAATCGAAGAGAGAAGGTTATACTCATCTTGAAAAATGCCGGAGTACGTGTTGTCCCAGACTTTTCTGAACTTGACCGATCTTTCATCTGTGAGGAGGTCCTAGAAATGACGCCTTACATTTCCCAGAAAATAAATTGCGTGGGGCGGAAAGAGAAAGCAGCACGCGATTTCCCAAATAGTCACTCATCCAGATATCAACAACGTCCAACGTTGCTTAACCCAGTGCAATCAACGTGCTATCACCGCTGGCTTAATGCAAGTAAATTATACACGTAATTTGACCTTTTTTTTAAGAGGTTTGACAGAGGGAACTGTAACTGCTATGGTCTTATCGTCCCGAAATCGAAGAGAGAAGGCCCCCAACTAAGAACCCTAGTCAAATATAAAATAAGGTAAGCCATTATCTAATTTGGGTGTCTAATATGAATCTAATTAATAATAATCCTCCTAGTGTAGGAACCCAGGTTCCCAAAGGTGTGCTGAGTTTGGAGAAATAAAACTTCAAAATCAATGCAAATGAAATGTGAAGAGGTTTGATACTTTTTTTTAAGAGGTTTGACAGAGGGAACTGTAACTGCTATGGTCTTATCGTCCCGAAACCGAAGAGAGAAGGAAGACAGGATAGGAGAAACCCAGCCGTTCCGAGAACGAACATTATCCCATCAGCTTAGTTGGTAGGATAAAATCCGCCCGGGCGGATTTTATCCTACCAACTAAGCTAACTAGGCTGGCAAAAAGACCAAGTAAACAACCTAGCCCCCTAGCCAAGGGCCGTAAGTAGGACAGACGCACTACCAACTCAGCTAACTAGGCTGGCAGGTTTGATACTTTGATAGGGGAACTGTAATAACAAAGGTCTTATCGTCACGTAACTAGGCTGGCTCTTTTGTTCCTTATTGGTCCCTTTCTTTTTAGTGGTAGGGTTTTCCTGGAGAAGCTGTTCCACTCAACCACTGATTTTTCTTTTACTGTGAGTCTTCAAAATATTTCACCAAGCTTTGGTGGGTGCTTTTCTTCTGGTGGAGCTTCACCATGGCACTTTCTGGTGTTCTCGTGTTGACCCAGCACCTAAATGGGAAGTATTGTGTCTCTTCTCGCTCATCTGATGAGAGGCATACTACGGGATGGGCATGCTACGACACAGACCACAAGCGTCTAATGTAGCAGTTGTTTCATCGCTACGAAATAAAAACGGCGGTGAAACACCTCTCACTTCATCTCCTGCCTCTCACTTCGCCTCCTACCTCACACTTCACCTCTCTCTAACTCCGTCTCACACTACCTACTCTACTGAGAAATTTTGCCAAAAGATTTACACAATAGATATATATTCCTTCTCGGAAAATAGTTTACGAAACTTAACAGACTAGTAAAAAAATAGAGCGCTGAGAATTGTCTCCTTGTTGTTGTTTTATAAGATCAGGGGAGTTGCATTGGGAGTAAAGGGATCCATAGCCAAACTCAGTGATGCAGTGGTTAGCGTAGTGGACTCTCGGTGTTACAGTGACCAAGGCAAAGAGTCCATTCCTGTTACTGCTTTTGGAAAGCTGGAAGCAGGTTCTAAGGCAGACTCTTGTCTTTTTCTTTCCAGCGGTAGCTGAGACTACTGAGTCTGTGCAATACCCTAATGTCAAAGAGCGGATTTCTGACGTAAAAGGCGGATTCCATTGAGCAATTTTTATTAAACAAAATATTCTGAAGAGAGGCGGACTTATATGAACACTCATCATCTCATCACACACTAATCCCCTCACTCATGATGTGTCAACCTAACACCACGCGTCAGTAGGAAACAAAAGTACGACCCATTTGCTTCGAACAAAATTTCATTATTAATGATCCATTGAGAGAGAGCGAGGGGGGGGATATTGTAACCTTTTGTAATCGTATGCTGCTGGCTTTCTCTGACCCCAATGAAGATGATGTAACTAAAAGTCTCAACATTTTTAGTGACATTCAACTAGTCAATCGAAATCTCCACTAAAACAGTAACTTTTTGGAATGGGGGAATCGGGCATCTCCACCAATACACTATCATTGCTCCCTTTCGTTACAGGCAACATGGTATAAAAAAGAGAAAAAATTGCCCACAACCTCCCCCATAACTGTTGCGCGCTCCAAGCAACCGGTACAATACATGTTGCAATCCAATAGAAACTCCTCCCCCTCTTTCTTCTCCTCCTCCCTCCCCTCTACCCCCTCCCTCCCATGCCGTATATCTCCATAGCATCCTGTTGCATAATATCATAACCAACTTGTTAACCTAGCTGGAGCTTTTATTCTTTACAGAAATTTTGCCAAAAGATTTACACAATAGATATATTCCTTCTCGGAAGATAGTTTACGAAACTTAACAGACTAGTAAAAAAAATAGAGCGCTGAGAATTGTCTCCTTGTTGTTGTTTTATAAGATCAGGGGAGTTGCGATGGGAGAACAGGGATCCATTGCTGAATGGGTTGTTCTCGTTGTTGCTGTTGTAGTTTATGAGCTCCTAACCAGGGTTGAATAATAGAGATTGCTCCAGGCAATAATTTCGCCCTTTGTTTGTAATTTCTTGTGTTTGTGTAGGTATAGGGTAAGTGTACCATTTATTCGCCCACCTAAAACGTACCATTTATTGGCCCACCTGCCCACATTTATTTTTCTAATTTTTGTTTTTATGACTACAATTTTGGAATACCGCTGGTTCGATAGCAGTCTTTAAGCCCTTTCTTTTGATGAAATTGGATCTTGAAAAATTTCGTCGAGTTCAGACTTATGGTGGCGTAGGTACAGGTGGGGCGAATAAATGGTACGTTTTTTAGGTGGGCGAATAAATGGTACACTTACCCTATTAAATTATAACTACCAAAGAGTCTAAATAAATAACCATAGCCAAACTCAGTGATGCAATGGTTAGCGTAGTGGACTCTCGGTGTTACAGTGACCAGGACAAAAGTCCATTCCTGTTACTGCTTTTGGAAAGCTGGAAGCAGGTTCTAAGGCAGACTCTTGTCTTTTTCTTTCCAGCGGTAGCTGAGACTACTGAGTCTGTGCAATACCCTAATGTCAAAGAGCGGATTTCTGAGGTAAAAGGTGGATTCCATTGAGCATTTTTTATTAAACAATATATTCTGAAGAGAGGCGGACTTATATGAACACTCATCATCTCATCACACACTAATCCCCTCACTCATCACACTCATGATGTGTCAACCTAACACCACGCGTCAGTAGGAAACAAAAGTACGACCCATTTGCTTCGAACAAAATTTCATTATTAATGAACAGAGTTTTTTGATTTTAGAAAAAAAATTAAACAAAAAGTTTAGTTTATCCGCCAGTTGATGGAGTTTTGATTAATTATTTTTTATGATTATGCGGATCCTGATAAAGTTAGTCTAAACTGAAAGTACTCTGGCTATTAATATTGTGCAAGTGAAAAGTTTTGTATAGCACCTATTAGGCAGGCTTCCAAAAGTTTAGCACAGCAACGTTCGCACGTCCTGATATTGTTAAGTGCCTATATTTCAGACCCAGCTATCCTGGAGGAGTATAGGTCTAGGTATAATAGAGAAAAGCTTTACCTGGCAGCCTGGCACTGCTCTACTGCTCTAAAATCGAGAAGTCTGGTTGGTACGTTGGTAGACTTGGTAGAGCCTCTCAATATTAGGGTTTTAGGAACTCTGGAGAGTGCCTGTCTAGTGTCCAGTCGCATAAAGTAATGTTTGAGGGCAGCAGTACAATAAAGAATAACTGAGATAGATAGTTACTATGTGAGAATGGGAAATCAGGCATCTCCACTAATAGAGTAACAAAGTGCAATGGAGAATTTGATATTACACCAATACAATAACGAGGAATTCGTTGTTTCCACCAATGAGTATTTCTTAGAAAAATCGAAAATTTGATCGGTATATTCCTACTGAATATAACATTGAAAAGGATCAGCAGATTAGGAGCTTACTGCTAAGTGGAAGGGACTTACTAATACTGAATTCGGATAGCAGAAGGCTACTTAGCTACTACTACAAACGTGTTATGTTTAGTAAAACAAGAGGAAGTAAAGCGTGAAGGTAAGGCAAAAGTTTCATAATTTTTTATATAATAAAACAATATCAAAGCATTAATAAATAATAATTACTATACTTTTCCTCCGTTCCGGTTCGTTAAACCATGCGAAAATTTCTGCCACCATTCCTTCCCTTCTGTATTCTCCAATTAACCTTTTGCGACCCTGACTTTGCTCCCCATGCTTCTGATTAATTGCCATAATTGAAGGCTAACCCTGTCCAGGCCTTATTGGGTTAAAAGTCTTTTATAATGGGGAATGTTGTTACAAATCACTCCCTTATTCATAAGCATATACGATTTTTTTTAGCCGTTTTACCCAAACCCATCATAATATATTGTCTTCAATAAAATCCTTCAAATTGTCAAGTAAGTAGGTAATTTGGAGAGTTCTTATTAAGCCTTCTGTTAAGAACTCCATTGCTAAGCAATCACTTGCTCGAGGTTAAAACAAGCTTTTTCGGTCTAAAACCGCTTGAACTAAATGGAAATTGTCCTGATTTTGTTAAGTGCCTATAGTATAGATCCAGTTATCCTGGCGGGATAGAGGTATAGGTGTTAGATGAAGGCTTTAGCTGGCACTCCTCTAAAATTGAGAAGTCTGGTAGGAAGATTCTGTTGGTATTAGAGTCTAAGGGCGTAAGGACAGTGCCTGTTAAGTCACATATAAAGTAATGTTTGAGGGCAGTAGTACAATAAAGAATAACTTTGATGTGTTATTTGAGAATGGGAAATCGGACATCTCCACTAATACAATAACAAATTGGACTGACGAATTTGACATCTCCACCAATAAAACAATATTTTGAAAACGGGAATGTAGCATCTCCACCAATACAATAATATTGTGGAATGGGAAATTTGGCTCCACTAATACAAGAACGAAAAATTTGTTGTTTCTACTAATGAGTATTTTATTCTTGGAAAATAGAAAGTTGATACCTACATTATTTTCCTACTGAATATAACCTTGGAAAGAATCAACAGATTAGGTACTTACTGCTAAGTGGAGGCATCTCCACTAATACAAGAACGAGAAATTTGCCATCTCCACTGATGAGTATTCACTCTACACGATTTTAGACAGATCGAAAGTTAATAGGTACATTATTTTCCTACTGAATAATAATAACTTAGAAAAGGATCAGCAGATTAGGAGCTTACTGCTAAGTGGAAGGGATTTACTAATACTGAATTCGGATAGCAGAAAGCTACTTAGCTACTACTACAAACGTGTTATGTTTAGTAAAACAAGAGGAAGTAAAGCGTGAAGGTAAGGCAAAAGTTTCATAATTTTTTATAAAACAATATCAAAGCATTAATAAATAATAATTACTATACTTTTCCTCCGTTCCGGTTCGTTAAACCATGCGAAAATTTCTGCCACCATTCCTTCCCTTCTGTATTCTCCAATTATTAACCTTTTGCGACCCTGACTTTGCTCCCCATACTTCTGATTAATTGCCATAATTGAAGGCTAACCCTGCCCAAGCCTTATTGGGATAAAAGTCTTTTATAATGGGGAATGTTGTTACAAATCACTCCCTTATTCACAAGCATATACGATTTTTTTTAGCCGTTTTACCCAAACCCATCATAATATATTGTCTTCAATAAAATCCTTCAATTTGTCAAGTAAGTAGGTAATTTGGAGAGTTCTTATTAAGCCATCTGTTAAGAACTCCATTGCTAAGCAATCACTTGCTCGAGGTTAAAACAAGCTTTTTCGGTCTAAAACCGCTTGAACTAAATGGAAATGCTAGGCAAGTAAATTAACTCAGCACTTCGGAGAGAACCCTGGTTTCCCCAAAGGTTTAAATGCCTCCTCAAAGCTATATTGTTATGCAAAACTTTTCCATCTCTCATACAAAATTTATTGTACACTTTTTTCCTCCTCTCATACAAAATATTAATTATTAAAAAAAGAAGTGGTTTATGAACAATATTTTGCTGCAAGTTTTATAATTTTTTCAAACTTTTTTCAAGCCTATGAAGTTGAGAGGTGGATGCATTTAAGTTCACCTCAGAATTTTCAAACTTCCTAGAGGATGGCTCAGATTACAAACCATCATAATGTTTTGAACTTGCAGTTTTTATACGAGTAATTTTTATATATTTTCTAAATTTTGTTCATTCATCAGGCGTTCTGGCAAATACCTAGTGATATTATCACATCTTAATTAGGTATGTACGGTCCAAATTTGAAGCAAAACTACCTGCCCACTCATCATTTGAGGGAGCATCAAATTTAATCGTGCTAATACTGTAACACATTGCTTGCTCTTCCTCTAAAAAGTTACAGAGGCAAATTTGCCTATAACTTTTTTCATGGTGCGTTACTGAAAGTTGCCCCATCCCCCTCCCTGCGCCGCGTCATCTTGAAAGAAAAACTTTAAAAGCGTCTCAAGACGACGGAATTTTCTTTGAAGCCGAGAGAACAAAAGATGGTGAAGTCTTTCGTGGAAAAAAGCGTTTAGAAGATGGGGACAAGGCCTTTGAGAGGTCGAAAGGAGGTTGGTGGATCTAGGCTCGATTCCTGAAATGGTGTTGCAATTTACGAGCTACAAGTGAATTGATCTAGGTAAATACCCAAGATGCATTTCGAGTGTAGGGACATTGTTGCTAAATGTTACTTTTTCTTCTGACAGGCCTTTTTATATTCTTACGTCATTTACGCCGACCTCATTAGTCAATTTATTATGTACCTATAACTTTTTCTAAATGTTTTAACAACTTGTTAAGCACAATAGAGGTAAATGAAACCCGACATCCTGGATCAAAAATTAAAAACAATACAACAATTTATAGGTGCCTCTGCCGATGGCGACGGACATTTCGTGAATCAAAACATGTTCAATGAACACAAACCGAGTTTCTCACAGGAAATAGGCAGGGGAGGAGGAGAAGGAAAAGAATGAAATTTCAGAAAGGAAGAAGAAGAAGAAGAAGAAGAAGAAGAAGAAGAAGAAGAAGAAGAAGAAGAAGAAGAAAAGAATTGAAATAAAGGCGAAACGTTGAGAAAGGAGAGAGCATAAAGAAAAGCTAAACTTGTTATTGTTATGATTTCTAATGGAAAAGGAAAACTGGCGCGGCATCAGTAAATAATAACAAAAAATAACAAAACCCGGAAATGAAAATAATTATTATTATTATTGATTGGAAAAATTTACTTCTGTGTTGAGAGCGAGAATTTGGTCTTCCCTCCTTGCTGAGCGGCCATGGACTGTTGACCCTCGTTGAGACCATCGACCATCGCAGAAAAAATTCTCAGCTAAATTTCTTAATTTTCTGCGAGGCTCAGTACTCTGGTCATTGGTCAAAGCTCCGTTGAGGAGTGAGGACGCTTGTTTATTTTCTCTGGGGTCGGTACAAGGCGATGCGATGCCCATGGTTGGTTCTCCGTTGTAGGCTCCTACTTAGAAATGTTAGGATCCATATGTACAAATCGATTTATTGAATAAAATCAGCCGTTCTGAGAACGAATCTTATCTGTCTAGGATAAAACCCACCCCGGGCGGGAATCGAACCCGGTACCATGGTAGCACACGCCACTGCGTTTTCCCTATTTTCCAATGCTCTGGAGGGAGCGAAAGAAGCGAAGGAATGAAACAAAACTAAAATGTAAACTGAATAAAGAGACAGGAAGAGAGGGGACGAGGAGGGAGTACAGAGAAAAAGTGGCGTAGCCGAGATTTTTTTTCGTGCAAAGCCTTCAGCAAAACTCATTACAAGGTACAAGGGAATTCAACACTTGGGGAGTCATACTTTGGAACAGTCACCCGTTCATTTCTTGGCCTCACTCGGAGTACCTTAACAAAAACGAATCGGAAATTCAAAAAGAAACCGTTAACTGATTCACATCCTTCCCCTAAAATTGGAACCAATTCGAATTATAAATCGAAAATCAATTTTGAAATGTGATCTTGGTATTTCGCTCCTAAAGGAAATCTAAGAATAATAACCAACAGGGATAGGGGTATCTTCTTCTCCTCCTCCTCTTCATCTCCTCCTTCTTCTTTGCCTCCTCTTTCTTCTTCTTCCTCTTCTTCTCTTACTCCTCCTTCTCCTTCGTATGTACTTTACAATAGTATACAAACATAAATTTATGTATCTAGTGATCATAAAAAAAAAAAAAAAAGGTACATAACATTATGTATTTAGAGTATGTATTTATGAACTATGTACATAAATATGTATTAGTAGGTACCACCTACCTATGTATACAGAGTGGTGGCAGCTCAATTAGAATGAAACAAAGGCCACACATTTTCACCTCTGGAGGCTTACGAGATATTTTATCGTTGACATCGAGGGATTAATAGGGAATTTAGCTTTATAGCCTCACTCCCAATAGATGATACACTGGCATTTTCGGCACCAGTACGAACATGCCATTTTAAGCTGCCCACGCGACTGACGTCACTGTATTACTTTCTTTTTGTATGCTTTCCGCGACGAGGTTTTACCCTTCATTCTGAGCGGCTCCAAGCCCAAGCGAAAGTGCAGTCATCCATTCGGAAATCAATCACGCATAACGTTGCTTAACTGTAATGATCCATCGGGGACTGGTGTATCCTCCACTCACTGAAACATCCGGAAAATATAAAATGGGCCTGTTCTTCTGCAGTGACATTCTGTCATGTGGGCGGAAAACAGAGCTCCAACAAAATGTCCTTCTAATTTGTTACACAAACACTATCTGCGTTGCCCTCCACTTCTTTTTCTTCCCCCCTTCCTTCTCCTCTTCTTTCACCTCCCTTTCCTCTCTTTTGCCTCCTCTTCTTCTTCGTTTTTGCCCTCCCATCCACACATCTTTCGTCCGGGAAAAATAGAGAGATCTGTCCGAAATTACGGGTTACTAATTTCGCCAATGGTTAAAAGCAAAACAACAGAGCAAATAACAACATGAAATTCACACAAAAATAATTATCTAGGTACCTATAGATAATAAAATGAAATAAGAAGGTAATATATATAATGTAGATATAGGTACCTAAAATATCTTTGTTTCAAAGGGTGATAAAATAAAATGTACAGTGTCCAGCTGTAGTTTAGGCATATTTGGTTATTTTTTTACCAGAGAATTTTGCCACATCCACTAATATGAGACGTTGTCTGTAGGTATAGAGTTATGATTCCTAGACGACACGAAAAAGACTTCCGACACGTAATAACTAAGCATTGTACAATATTAAACCCATAAAATAAACGAGACCTTGTTTAGACTGCTGGGGTAAAGGGACTTTTAGTCTCATTCGAGCAGGATAAACAAGGTATATTCTATTCAAATCTATTCCGTGACCGAAAAAAAACACTCGCCCCCTGAGGGTGAAACTTGGTATAATTACCTATTTGCTGGCACTTTCGAAATCAACAAATGGACTGAAGAGTTGGAGACACCATGAAGCATTTTTTGGCTTACAAAAGAAAGGTACCAGCTTAAGAAATATAACACTCATAAGACCCATAAGGAAAATCTCGCAGAAGAAAATCACCGAGATTTAAATGTTGAAAAAGACCTACAAGCTGTACCTACTCAACGAAGAAAACATTGTCACATAAGGGTTAACATCGCACTAGGATATTTAGCAGAACTATCTCTCCTAATGATCCGGGAGGAGTGGGCTGTTGTGCCGAATGATAATGTAGAAATGTAGCCAGGTTATCTCCCTCCCCCCGGGGGACCCAATACAACAGTTGAGGAGATGTGCTGACATAGAGATGGGTCGGATCCGTCCTATAGATGTGTTGGAAGCATCATATGAGGACATTTCATGAGTCGTTTTTGCAGGCTAGAGGAATCTTATATTATAAGAACAAGTATTAGAATAAATTCAACTGGTACTATAATTACATAGGTATGTGCATTGTAGGTGCATACAGAGCATCTTTCTTGTCTTCCTCCTCCTCTTCTTCTTCTTCTTCTTCTTCTTCTTCTTCTCCTTCTCCTTCTCCTTCTTCCTTCTCCTTCTTCCTTCTCCTTCTCGTTCTTCCCTCTCCTTCTCCTTCTTCTTCTTCCTTCTCCTTCTTCCTTCTCCTTCTCGTTCTTCCTTCTCCTTCTTCTTCCTTCTCCTTCTTCTTCTTCCTTCTCCTTCTTCTTCTCCTCTTCTTCTTCTCCTTCTCCTTCTTCTTCCTTCTCCTTCTCCTCTTCTTCTTCTTCTTCTCCTTCTCCTTCTTGCTTCTCCTTCTTCGAGTGAGAGAGGGGATGTTGTAACCTTTTGTAATCGTGTGCTGCTGGCTTTCCCTGACCCCAATGAAGATGATGTAACTGAAAGTCTCAACATTTTTAGTGACATTCAACTAGTCAATCAAAATCTCCATTAAAACAGTAACTTTTTGGAATGGGGGAATTGAGCATCTCCACCAATACACTATCATTGCTCCCTTTCGTTACAGGCAACGTGGTATAAAGAGAAAAAAATTGCCCACAACCTCCCCCATTAACTGTTGCGCGCTCCAAGCAACCGGTACAATACATGTTGCAATCCAATAGAAACTCCTCCCCCTCTTTCTTCTCCTCCTCCCTCCCCTCTACCCCCTCCATCCCATGCCGTATATCTCCATAGCATCCTGTTGCATAATATCATAACCAACTTGTTAACCTAGCTGGAGCTTTTATTCTTTAGAGAAATTTTGCCAAAAGATTTACACAATAGATATATTTTTGTTTTTTTTTTTTTTTTTTTTTTTTTTTTTTTTTTTTTTTTTTTTTAAGAGGTTTGACAGAGGGAACTTTAACTGCTATGGTCTTATCGTCCCGAAATCGAGGAGAGAAGGAAGACAGGATAGGAGAAAGCCAGCCGTTCCGAGAACGAACATTATCCCATCAGGATAAAATCCGCCCCGGGCGGGAATCGAACCCGCGGCCTAGCGCTAATAAGGCAGACGCACTACCAACTAAGCTAACTAGGCTGGCAGTTTGACCTTTGATAGTCAACTATGCCACCTGATTATCCACTATTTATTCTAGCCTAACCCAGAATAGTGGTAGAGGTGTCTAACAAACCCCACGATAAGCTCTCTCTAACAGAGGGGCACACGAGTAGAAGGGCCGCAGGTAAATTAGGTACCTCAAAGGTTAACAAGCTTTGTCAGTCAAAATAAGCCCACTCAGTTTCCCTCTCGCCTTCTCTTCCTCCTCATTACCTTTAGTTCCCTTCCCTGACCTTAAATTCCCTCTTTTACCATAATTTCCCTTCTCTCACCTTAAATTTCCCTCCAATCAACCTCAATATTCCCTCCCTTGCCTTCAATTCCCTCCCTTTCAGTTTTTTTCCCTAACCTTCACCCCCTTCAACATTCAGCTCAATCCCTTTTCTCTCCCTCGATTGCAATTTGCACAAAGTTACCTTCTCTCATGCGACATGCAATGTAAACATTTGCATTCCCTCCAATCAACCTCAATATTCCCTTCCTTGCGTTCAATTCCCTCCCTTTCAGTTTTTTCCCTAACCTTCACCCCCTTCAAACATTCAGCTCAATCCCTTTTCTCTCCCTCGATTGCAATTTGCACAAAGTTACCTTCTCTCATGCGACATGCAATGTAAACATTTGCAGAAATTAAATACCCAGGTAATACGGGCAGACATTAGCTTTGTAACATCAATAAACCTTGTCATGGCCGGGGCTAGCTGTCTAATCTATAAGGACAATCTTTACGGGCCTCAAAGTTAGTCCTGCTGTTAGCTGTCATAAAGTACGGTAAACGTTTAGCGGCTTTCCCAGGCCGAGTCAGGGTGAGGTAGAAGTCAGAGAAGTGGTTAAAGTATTTTAGGTCGAAAAGATTGAAGTATCTACCACCCTGAGTTTTTTCCAGTTATCCTCCGAGCTTGAAAAATCAAATCGACCACCCTCTATCTTCTACCCCTGAAATTCGAATAAAAAAATATTTTAAACCGGAAATTTATTGCCTTCCTAATCTTCTTCTTCTCTTTCTTACCTCTCTCTTTCTTCTCTACTATTCCCCTTTTCTTTCCCCTACTCTTCCCAGACCCTCCCTCCTCTCTTTTTCAAAAATTCCTCTTTATTCCTTCCTTTTTTTTCATTTCCCCTTGTTTTCCCCCCTTTCTTTCCATCCTTTTATTTTGTATATACCTAATTTCATGTTAACACTATATTCTGTACATCAAGGGTGGGGTGGTAGAGAATGCCTTAGGCATTAACCCCACCCTTGATCAAACTTTATTTTGTATTTATATTTTGTATTTATATTGTTACCATCTGTATCTGTAAATAAAGTTTGATCGAATTGTATAATAATAATGGCTGAAACTTTGGATTTAGGCTCTAGGGACCTCAAAACGTGTTTTGGCACTAAAAACTGACCATCGAAAATTTAATCCAATAAAGATGGTCTGCAATCCCAGCTCTCTCGAATTGTTAAAAATAAATTTAACAATCTTTTCTTTGACAAGAACCTCCCAGTATAAGCCTCAAGCTCTTCATCTCTCCCTTTTCCTTCAGATCTCTCCTCTCCCCTATATTTTTCTCCAATATTACTTACAAAGATTATGCTTTCAACTCTCCAAGTCCTGGGCCTCTACAAGTTAGACTCGAGTCTATAACATCTTTCGTCCCCTTTGCCGTCGAAAATCCTCCTCACTGATTCCTCTCTTCCTCTGTCGACATTCTCTGCATAATAATTCGGTCACTCGAAAATCCTCCTCACTGATTCCTCTCTTCCTCTGTCGACATTCTCTGCATAATAATTCCGTCGCAGTTGACTTATCACAACTCTGAAAGCTAAGTCCACACTGGATAATTAAGTTGATCAGTTCATCAACATTGCTGATATTGTGCACCCACCAAAGCTACCTAAACCTGGAAATTGCAAAATTACGCGTCCAGGAGATAAGCCTGTCGTCACCTCCGTCTGCCGCTTTGCTGAGAACTCTTTACGTTTGCGCACCTTCCGGGTAACTTCAATTGAATGTGGACGAACCTTAATGCTCGTGGACAAAGAGAGACAGAGTTTGACGAGAAGATACAAGAAGAGGGACTGAATCAGACGAAAAAGGGATAGTGAAGAGAAAAGAGGGACAAAATTGGTTGACAGGAGAGGAGGTCGAGGGTCTGGAATTGCAAAATTACGCGTCCAGGAGATAAGCCTGTCGTCACCTCCGTCTGCCGCTTTGCTGAGAACTCTTTCCGTTTGCGCATCTCCCAGATAACTTCAATTGAATATGGACGAACCTTAATGCTCGTGGACAAAGAGAGATAGAGTTTGACGAGAAAATACAAGAAGAGGGACTGAATCAGACGAAAAAGGGATAGTGAAGAGAAAAGAGGGACAAAATTGGTTGACAGGAGAGGAGGTCGAGGGAAAATTTGGTGAAAGTGCGGGGAAAAGTACGAAGAGGTATTATGAAGGGGGATAGAATTTGGGTAGGCTGAACGACTGTGTTCGGAGGCGGGGTGGGAATTTTTACCATCCCATCGGAAAGGGAGTAGGGGGAAATATTGTCGGTCAGTTTTGTTCTCGACCTCATAAATGTCACACTTCATGGTGGCTATTGTTACTGCGTTAGTACGAAGAGGTATTATGAAGGGGGATAGAATTTGGGTAGGCCGAACGACTGTGTTCGGAGGTGGGGTGGGAATTTTTACCATCCCATGGGAAAGGGAGTAGGGGGAAATATTGTCGGTCAGTTTTGTTCTCGACCTCATAAATGTCACACTTCATGGTGGCTATTGTTACTGCGTTGACTTTTATAGCGACGACGAAGGACGGTAAAAAAAAAGCCAAACTTTGACATTTTTATGATTTTTATAGGTTTTTAGCACAATTGAAAGTTTTTTATTGTGCTGGGACTGGTAATGATGGACTTTTAAGTGGGTGAGTAGGTAGACCGTAGGACAAAAAAAAAGCTAGGCCAAACATAAACATAGGTAATTTGAAACTATCCGGTATGCTTTCTCTTTTAAAATCTATATGTAAATAATGGACCCAATCAATGAATTTACTAAAGGAATCAACCAATCAACAGAGGCAGGAAGCTATGAAACATAATCGTATTAGCAAGTTCAAAGCCTATGATGGCCTCCTCAGATTTAGCAGGATAACATCGCAAGGTGCCCCTTTCAGATGACTGACAAAATGTGGTTACTCGTACCATAGGTGGGTGAATAATTTGTTGGTGGAAATTTTTAATAGCAAATAATTATAATATTTATAATTTACGACATACAGGTAGGATATATATATATTATGTAGGTAGAGGAAAACAAATACATCTCCTATGGGAGGAGAAAGAGGGAACCTAAATAATATTTACGCGAGCTTTTTTCTGAATAATTACAGGTTTTGCGAGTAATTAAAAATCACAGCAAAAACCCTTCATAAAAGTTCATTTCAAACAAGTGCCTAACCAGACGCACCTACGCTACGCCTAAAATCCCTTCTTGCCTCGACAGTGAACGATATTTTTTCAAAAATAATTACTTTCAAGTTTATTTTTTTCTCTCTAAATAATAAAAATGAAAATAAATTAGAAGTGCTATTATTTCTAACATTTCAATTTCTCTACTTTTTTTTTCCCCCAGTGCAAATTAAAAAGAGCCCTTATGAACCTACGCCTTTGCCGGGGGAAAACTCCATCTGAAAAATTGCAGTGGTAATAATAGGCAGACCTGAAATGCAGGGGCGGAATTCATCAACCCAGGGACACAAAGCGACGGGACTTTAGGAATGTATGAAGGCAGCGAACAAGACAAAATATTTCTCAGCCCACCAGCACTCGTCAGGTTAACCGAGTCAATGAAATACTTAAGTATTGTCGTTCATGGTTGCTGTCTAGACAGATGGGGAGAAGAGAGGTTCACCAAAATATTGGTCACGATACTGAAAAGTGGTTGGAAAATGGGAGAGTGGGAAAGGAATGATCTGCCCCGCAGGGGCACCAACATGAATCAGTGGTATTTTGGGGCAGTTCTGGCACAGTTTGGTAACGGCTGAGCTGGACCATCAGATCACTCTAATCTAACATAAAGCAATTCTGACAAGTCCAATTATCCAAGTACATAGGTACACATTTTACACACTTAGGAATCTGGATCTAGAATATAGATTTATGTATACACTAGCTGAATTCCGTCGCTTCGCTCCGGAATCCCGCTAGTTCATCCCGAGGCATGGCCAAACTTGTGGAAAAGGCATGGCCGACAACCCAGGGACACAAAGCGACGGGACTTTAGGAATGTATGAAGGCAGCGAACAAGACAAATTATTTCTCAGCCCACCAGCACTCGTCAGGTTAACCGAGTCAATGAAATACTTAAGTATTGTCGTTCATGGTTGCTGTCTAGACAGATGAAATCCTTGAATTCAGACACCGATTGTGGCGCAAAGTGGTGGCTCCTTGCGACTATAATAGCCTGGCAGGGGGAAGAGAGGAAGAGATTATCTAACTTCATTAGAATTGAATAGAGTTATTCAATCCCTGCAGAAGAAAGAGACAGAAAATAGGCGATTAAGAAGAAGAAGAAGAAGAAGAAGAAGAAGAAGAAGAAGAAGAAGAAGAAGAAGAAGAGGTCAGAGATCGCCATTTTGAAGTGCACTCAATATTGTGAGGACATTTGAAAACAGAGGAGTTGAGGGATGAAATGCTATTGAAATAGGGAAGTTGAATGTCGAATTAAGTTATAAAGTTATAAAGCCTGATATCACCTCGAAAGTTGAGAGTGTCAAGACGGACGCCCATCCTAGCTCACCAGAAAAATCAGCTCCCTCTAATGGTTAAAGAATTTTAGGTCGAAAAGATTGAAGTAGGTATCTACCATCCTGAGTTTTTTCCAGTTATCCTTCGAGCTTGAAAAATCAAATCGACCACCCTCTATCTTCTACCCCTAAAATTCGAATAAAAAAAATATTTTAAACCGGAAATTTATTGCCTTCCTAATCCAATAAAGATGGTCTGCAATCCCAGCTCTCTCGATTTGTTAAAAATAAATTTAACAATCTTTTCTTTGACAAGAACCTCCCAGTATAAGCCTCAAGCTCTCCCTTTTCCTTCAGATGTCTCCCCCTCCCTATATTTTTCTCCAATATTACTTACAAAGATTATGCTTTCAACTCTCCAAGTCCTGGGCCTCTACAAGTTAGACTCGAGTCTATACTATTTTTTCCTTCTAATCATGATAAAGCTCGAGGAAACCTCCCATTTCCATTATTGAAATGGGTTTTCTTAAAAAAAAAAGCTCGAGAGAAAAAAGCTCTTGGAAAATCCGAGCCAGAATTTGAGAGGAAAAAATTCCCTCCCCTGACTTTCGGAGGACTCCTTCTAATCATGATAAAGCTCGAGGAAACCTCCCATTTCCATTATTGAAATGGGTTTTCTTAAAAAAAAAGCTCGAGAGAAAAAAGCTCTTGGAAAATCCGAGCCAGAATTTGAGAGGAAAAAATTCCCTCCCCTGACTTTCGGAGGACGCGGAAGAAAAAGGAAAAACATTTTATCAAAATAAAATTCAGTTTAAGCTTTCTCCAGACAGGTTTTGAATGGCATAATGGACCCTGCAAGGTTGAATTTGAATCTGATGCTCTTCAAGTGGAGGAAGAAGGTACATAAATAATAATATGTGGAGAAATTCCGGTGATAAATGTGAGTTTGGTGCTAGAAACCAGAAAAACATAATTTCGAAGCTGGAACACATAACACTGGCCTAACTTGATTGAAGACTGGGTGCTCTGGGTAGCTTTGTGAAGGTCCATTCTAACATTTCTAACTTCTATTGGATATTTCTATCCATTGTAGGTACATATTTTTGCAGCGGTGAAACGTCTGCCACATTGGACTTTACATAGCATGCCCATCCCGTAGTGCCCCTCATTAGACGTACCTACTTACATTTCGAGTACCTGCCTCATGGTTCCCAAATTATAAACGTGCTGCTCATTAAAGAAGAAAAAAATCTCAGGACAAAAGGCGAGAAGAAAACAAAGGTACCCACCGTAATAATGGAGGTGTTGGGTGCTTGAATTTTGTTCGACGTTGTAGTTGAGTTTGGTGCTAGAAACCCGAAAAACATAATTTCGAAGCTGGATTTTCTGGAACACATAACACTGGCCTAACACTTGATTGAAGTCGACTCAAGTCGACTGGGTAAATTTGTGAAGGTCCACTCTAACTATTGGACATTTCTACCTATACACTTATATTATTGTATTTTCGCAGCGATGAAACGTCTGCCACATTGGACTTTACTGTGTCATATCATGCCGCAGTGTGCCCCTCATTAGACGTATACTTACATTTCGAGTACCTACTTTCTTCATCCTTCGTGGTCCCCAAATTATAAACGTGCTGCTCATTAAAGAAGAAAACAATCTCAGGACAAAAGGCGAGAAGAAAACAAAGGTACCCACCGTAATAATGGAGGTGTTGGGTGCTTGAATTTTGTTCGACGTTGTAGTTTTACACGAAATCTGCTGACGGCGCTCCGGAAAGTGCCAGTCAGCGAATTTCCTGTCCTCATTATGTTGTGGTCCTTGGTTAATCTCGAACAGGAGGGAGAAAAATAATAAAAAACTGAAAGTTGCCCTCCCTGCGCCGCGTCATTCTGAAAGAAAAACTTTAAAAGCGTCTCAAGACGACGGAATTTTCTTTGAAGCCGAGAGAACAAAAGATGGTGAAGTCTTTCGTGGAGAAAAGAGTTTAGAAGATGGGGACGAGGCCTTTGAGAGGTCGAAAGGAGGTTGGTGGATCTAGGCTCGATTCCTGAAATGGTGTTGCAATTTATGAGCTACAAGTGAATTGATAGGTAAATACCCAAGATGCATTTCGAGTATAGGGACATTGTTGCTAAATGTTACCTACCTACTTTTTCTTCTGTCAGGCATTTTTATATTCTTGCGTCATTTACGCCGACCTCATTGGTCAATTGATTATGTACCTACAACTTTTTCTAAATGTTTTAACAACTTGTTAAGCACAACAGAGGTAAATGAAATCCAACATCCTGGATCAAAAATTAAAAACAATACAACAATTTATAGGTGCCTCTGCCGATGGCGACGGACATATCGTGAATCAAAACATGTTCAATGAACACAAACGGAGTTTCTCACAGGAAATGGGCAAGGGAGGAGGAGAAGGAAAAGAATGAAATTTCAGAAAGGAAGAAGAAGAAGAAGAAGAAAAAAGAATTGAAATAAAGGCGAAACGTAGAGAAAGGAGAGAGCATAAAGAAAAGCTAAACTTGTTATTGTTATGAATGTTATGATTTCTAATGGAAAAGGAAAACTGGCGCGGCATCAGTAAATAATAACAAAAAATAACAAAACCCGGAAATGAAAATAATTAGACGGAAAGAAAGAAAAAAAAACTGAAACCAGAAGGAAGGGGGGAAAAAGGAAAAATTCTCAGCGTGATGTAAAGAAGAGGAGGAGGAAGAGGAGAAGGAAGAAGAAGGAGGAGGAGGAGGAGAAGAAGAAGAAGAAGGAGAAGAGGAGGAAGTAGAAGAAGTGGAGGGGGAAAATAGTATATTATTTTTATTTCAACTGAGTCATATTTTTCTGTAAAACATAGCAGTCAACACTGACAGTCTAGTCATTAGAAACGCTGAAAGAATGGAAACTTAGAAAAGATCAGACACAAAATGAGAAAGAAAGGAACTGAAACCAGAAGGAAGGGGGGAAAAGGAAAAATTCTCAGCGTGGTGCAAAGAAGAGGAGAAAGAAGAAGAATAGGGAGAGAAGGAAGTAGAAGAAGTGGAGGGGGGAAAATAGTATATTATTTTTATTTCAACTGAGTCATATTTTTCTTTAAAACGTAGCAGTCAACACTGACAGTCTAGTCATTAGAAACGCTGAAAGAATGGAAACTTAGAAAAGATCAGACACAAAATGAGAAAGAAAGGAAGGAAACCCTGTTTTGGAATTTTCCTACCATCAAATAAGGGAGTTTCTTATTCCCAAACCGGTCAGCTTTAGCATTTTGGTCATTAGATACCTACCGTTAGAATTTGAATTGCCTTGATAAGAAAAAGAAGCAGGAGGAGGAGGAGGAGGAGGGGAGAAGGTGGAGGTGGAGTAAGAATCACATACCTACACATTCATAATTGGAAACATCTGTCTACCAACTAGGCACTCGGCACTTACTCATCTGATGATCATACTCAACACAGCATGTACCTACAATATTGCACAGTCCCACCTGATATATGTATGTACAATCGTACAGATGTACACTCACACATGGGAGATATAGGACATGAGGACTAGAGAAAAGTTCTCCAAGAGGCAAACTCTCGAAAAAATGGAATAAAAAAGCCCCTACGTGCTCAACAAGCTAGTCTGTCGGTTCCCTAATGACATGCAGGCAACCTCCTCCATCACATCACCAGGAGGTAATTAATCCTGCGAGACCTCTCAGCGCCACTTGGCCTAACCAATCAGCCGGCTACACACGGCCACCGCGGCCATAACCTCTGAAACATAGAAGGACCAATTTTTTGAGTAACACGTCAAAACAATGAGTAAGAAAGACTTTTAAAATGAGAAAGGGGTTGCTAAACTGCTTCCGAATGCCCGATTGGGCGTGAATTCCAAGGAGAAAATTTCCTTCGTGTCAAAGGACTTTGGTGCATCTTTTCAGAGAGCCCGTCACTTTAAAGGTGCCGAAAGACACTTAAAGTGACGAGGGTTTTCCCCTCCATTAGGCCACAAGTCTCCTTACATTAACCTCACCCGGCCGGATTGGGGCGGCAGAAGCCAGTAGCACCCGAATGTTCATAAAGAATTGGTGCATTCAACGTGCTTTCGCCTCTCCGCTATTGTGAGTGTAAAATCATTCCTGATTTTTCTGATGGAGGTTTTGTAAATCTCGACACTACACTAGTGTATCGCTACTGGCGACTTGAAAGTGTAAAAACATCCGTGATTTTTTTAATTGATATTTTATTTTGTAAACCCTGACGCTAGTGTGTATCCAGCCTAACACTTGTTAGGACAAACAATAGAGCTGTACATGCTTTTGGCGCGTGTGTGCAGAGGGCTTTTGAAGTACGCTACAGAGTACAGCTTTGTTTGAACTTCTCTAACGAAAAAAGCTTTTGCTATTGGGCAAAAAAATGAATTATCGTTGTTTTACTCGTAGTTGGATTTGTTAGACTTTTACCAGGGAAGATTAGAATCCTGAAATCTAGTGGCTCACAGCATAGCAGTTCTGTTTTAGGTCACTATCCTACCTACTAAAAAGCAAAACTCAATTTTCCGTATTTAGGCCTTTTTGAATTTAGAGCCTTATTATTCTTTTTGGATATTCTAAATTCTAATCCGGTGCGGCTTTTATTTCCTCCTCGTTCTTCAACCTTCATCTCCATTTTCTCAATTTCACCGAAGGTCTTTCGGGAAGATTCATTATTCATTGAAACTTTCCCAGTTAACATTCAGAAAAGATGTAGATTATTTCGACAGCACTAAACTACTTCTCTAGCTCCGACCCGTTTCCTTTCAAGCTTGAAAGCGCAATGCCAGGAGTAAAGAAAAGTACAAAAGACTTTTCGGGATGGTAAATAAATTTTTAATTTTCTTTTCTTCGTTATAAATTGAGAGAACGGCGGGTTCGAGAGCGCGGGGGGAGGGTCAATTAATTAATTAGTAAATTTTGCAGAGCTTTCATTTTTGATGTTCCAAAAGTTTTCTCACACAAAAAGCTTTTGTCGGAGTTCGACGAAACTTTCGGAGTCAAAGTTAAAAATAGAAAACAAGAAAACTGACGGCTTGGGGATCAGGAGGGAAAAGTTTGTGCTAACTTGACACTACTTGTTGAGTCCGGGGGATAAAGAGTGACGGTGATGAGTCAAGTAATGTCGAAAATTAGCTTGGGAATAGGGACTCTTCATAAACCACTGTACTAACTGGGGGAAGAGGAAGAGGAGGAGGAGAAGGAGGAGGAGGAGAAGAATGAACAGGACGGTAAGGATAAAGAAGAAGAGAAGGATGAGGAATAAGAGAATACGAAGCCATGACGTAAAACGGCAAGAATCATTGTAAGTTTGGGGCTAATGTAATATAGGTAGGTACCTACCAATAGTAAATGTCCAAATCAAATAGAATTTTTCAAGTACCTATTTGCTATGGACACAGGACATTAAAATGAATTATTGATCTGTGTTTTCAGAGAGAAAGCCCTTTATATCTTTTTCTGATCAATGATTATTTCGTCATAGCAAAGTACATTCAGTTCATTCCTACATCCTACTGCTACAGCTACGCTCTGTTCAAGGAGAGGAATCTTTCACAGAAGACACAAACCAGACAAACAAGAAATGAGCGCTGAGATTTAGAAAACAGAAGAAAGGGAGATAGGGAGTAGAAGAAAGAAAAGGAAGAGGAGGAGGAGAAGAGGGAAGAGGAAGATTAAGAGAAGAAGGGGATGAGAAGGAGAAGAGAAAAGGGAGGAGGAGGAGGAGGAGAAGGAGGAAGAAAAGTAAGTCATTGCCAAAAAAGCAGGAAAAAATAAAACAATTTTTTCTTCTTTTTTTTTCGTGTTTTCTTGTTTTTATTTATTCGCCTTCCTTTTCCTTTTTTTTCACTTTTTTCTGTGAAATTTTTATTTATATTTCTTTTAATGAAATTTATTAATTAACTTTTTTTGTACATTTTTTTAGTCTTTGTCACAGATATAATTCACAACTTTCTCAACACGCTTTTAGTGTCGTAGTATCCACTTTGGTAGAGGTATGAGTAGGTAGCACCGTTCTTTGAGCATTAGTTATTCTAAAATGGGCCCGATCTGTGTTCCGTTAGTTCATCAAGGGCCTAAGACTTTTCAGGTGAAGTGTACGAAATTTCCTCGAAATCGGACCACCGTATAAGAGTGGTCATTATTATGGAACAAACAGACAGATGGACAAACAAATGGAATGACAAAGTAAATCAAAAACCGTTGAGTCGTGTTAGATCTCAGAGCTTAATTTTTTCATTCAATTACGTGTTCCAACACTGATGATGTCCCTATACATACCCTAAAATCCCCTAAATCAGAGCTCCTCCCTTTGTCCCTCCCTATGTCTTTTTTTCCCCTCCCCTCCCTCCCTTTTTCCCTTCAAATTTTACCCGAAAAGAGATTATTCTTTCCCATCTTACCATTACCGTACGGGTACGAATAAATTTCAAATTTGGCACGGATAAAAGTTCAAGACGTATTGTTTCAATGCTTTTGTCCATGTGGTTAGCCACACGTGTTAGCTGGCTGGAGCCAAAGGATGGCTTTCCTTATTAGGGAAAAGGGATTTTGTAGCAGGGAAAAAGTTTTGTCCTCATTTCCCCCCTCGGTTGTCCCCTCTTTTTTTCTTGTTTTGTTCGAAGTTATTTATGTATGGGACAAATATTGTATCTTTTTTTCCACCGAGTTGGAGGTCTGGCTATGTTGAATGGTTTTGGCAGCTCTTTGTTCGTAGACTAATTGCTTAACCCTTGTTTTGAATTGATAGAATGGCAAAGGGGAAACAGTAGTACTTGGGCTGAAATAGATTGGAGAGCAAAGAGTATCTAGAGCCTTTTGTTCTCAGCTCTACGAGGTTTGAATTTGTCCCTTCCTCCGAGTGCCACATTCTTCTAGATACGTGCTTGATGCGCTATGCTTGGTTAAAGCAGACCAACCATCAGTATGTTTTTAAAATCCGACTGAACTCTGTAGTGTGGCCCTTGAGCATATAAAAAGTCAATTTCTACTCTTTACTCTCCCTCTCTCTCTCTCTCTCTCTCTCCCTCCCTCTCTTTGACCTTTGATAGACAGACGGATCCTAACAAAGGTTAAAACAATAAAATGATAAATACACTGAATTGCATGAAACGTTTGATTCGATTTTTCAAAGGGTTTGTGTTGCTGGTTGCCTATCAAGATTGTATAGGCGTTTTTGCAGAGGTCGTTGCCATTCATGGGTAAGTAGGGTGTGTAGGTAAAAGCTGTTTAGAATTGAGACTCAGATTCTCAAATGAAAGAACGAAACAGCAAACAGGTAGTACCTACTTAGGTAATTAGCTCAGAAGTCAAAAAAGAAAAAAAAATGTTAAAACTGCTGAGTGCTTTTATTAGCATATTAAAAATTTCGTTCGTGTTCGTGAACTAAGTATTAATTGGTAATTTGGTACTAATTTTAATTATTTGATTTGGGTTAGACTCCAAATCAAATAATTTGGAGTCTAACCACCAACTTCTGACTCCGAAGCCCACCGCGCGAACCACTCCTGGCACTATTGCGTTTTGAAAGCAAAATGGACCGAACCTAGCCACAAAGGTAACTACCTACTGGCCTAAAGTCCTGTACTTATATTTCACTAGGCATTAAAGGATGTATCTATTTTTATTTCCCACAATTTTTGCCATTAGAAACGAATAGCTTTTCACTAGAAATGGCTATAGTGGGAGAAATCTAACTATTCTTTACAGAAAAATACGAAAGAGATGGAGAGGGAGAAAGAGAGAGAGAGAAAGAGAGAGAGACTGACTGAAGACAAAAGAAAAGAAAGAACGTAAAACTACGGCGGAAAGACGAAAGAAGGAAGAACTCGCGAATTTGAAATAGGAAAACAAAAAGAAGAAGAAACAGGAGGAAGCTAGCACCGTTCTTTTACCATTATGTACTTACCTACTCCAAAATGGGCCCCATCTGGATTCCGGTATTTTATCAAGGTCCAAAAACTTTTAAGCTGAAGAGATTGTTGTACAAAATACGAAATTTCCTTAAAATCGGACCGACCAACCAACCGTCCGAGAGGTATCATTATTATGGAACAAACAGTCAAATGGGCAAACTAATGGAATGACAAAGTAAATCAAAAACCTTTGTGCTTTGTGTTAGATCTTAGAGCTTACTTTTTTCGTTCAACTATGTGTTCCAACACTGATGATGTCCCTACATCCCCTAAAACCAGAGCTCCTCCCTCTGTCCCTCCCTATGTCTTTTTCCCCCCTGCCCTCTCCCTTTTTCCCTTCAAATTTTACCCGAAAAGAGATTATTCTTTCCCATCTTACCATTACCGTACGGGTACGAATAAATTTCAAATTTGGCACGGATAAAAGTTCAAGACGTATTGTTTCAATGCTTTTGTCCATGTGGTTAGCCACACGTGTTAGCTGGCTGGAGCCAAAGGATGGCTTTCCTTATTTGGGAAAAGGGATTTTCTAGCAGGGAAAAAGTTTTGTCCTCATTTCCCCCCTCGGTTGTCCCCCCTTTTTTTCTTGTTTTGTTCGAAGTTATTTATGTATGGGACAAATATTGTATCTTTTTTTCCACCGAGTTGGAGGTCTGGCTATGTTGGAAAAGCACAAAGAGGAAAAAGAAGAATGAACACTGGATGGACAAGACGTAAAAGAGGGGAGGTAAGAAGACTAAGGAGAATTAAGAGAGGGGAAGGAAAGTAAAGTTACAAGTTAAGTAGTCAAAAGCAAAGCAGATATAAAAAAAAAACTTTGCTCCTGGGATTTAAGACTTGTACTGATCTGTGTCGGGATGGTCTTTTTAGCTGGGTGTTTTTGTATTTTTTGCTGATTGAAAACGCTGTAAAGGTGTTTATTTACCTTCATTTACCTGCCTATACCTATGAATATGGAGGAATGATGAAGAGACCTTTGTCCACCGGTGGACAAGAAAGGCTTGTCCATGATGATGATAATGATACTTATGTTCTATTGTTTTAAAATTTCCACTATTTCCAGGAAAAAAGGTATGTGTTTTACGTGCTTTCTTTACTGATTATTTAGTTAATTTACATAATTGTATAGTGACCTGTGTCCTTTTCCCTACAAATTATTTCTGCTAAATTTTCTTCTATATTTCTTCAGCTTATCTGCTTACATTATGCCAAAAATGTTCAACAGTAAATTGTAACTCCAAAAGTTTTCTGGATGCTATATGAAGACTACGATATTAATGCATGGAGAAACAAACAACAAGAAAAACAAAGAAAAATAAAAACGAACAAACAAAACACGAAGATTTCAATAAAAATTTGCAAAACAAAGGGTGAGGGGTTGTAGGGTTTGTTTAGGAAATACCGAGCAGTGGGGTAACATGAGTTCGTGAACATTTTAAATGTTCCAAGGCTGGAGCGTTTATAATTGAAGAAAGAAAGTGAGTTCCAAGTTCCAAGTGTTGAATTGAGCATTTTTCATTTGGTTTGTCTGTCTCTTTGTTGCACATTGCTAAATCTATAAAAAACCTGAAAAATTGGTCCGCTTTTGATATAGGTTTAGGTAATTTGGGGAAATAATTACCATAATATAAAATATCATATAAATAAAACGACCGTTGCAATGAACTCTCAAGAATCCGTAAGACATATAAAAAAATTATGGTCATTTTAAGACAGTCCAATTTATGAACGATTAAAAATTAAAAGTCATAAAGCATTAATTTCTTTTTGCCTAATCGACCATCTTTTAAAATATGTAATATTAGAACATTTTGGTGAGGTAAAAAGTGCCTTTGCACTTATGAGGGATGTAGGTAGGTGCTCAAAAACATTCCTATTTAAACTCTCGGAGCTTCCTTCTCAGACCACAGTCACCCCAGTTTATGGGTACTAACTTAATATTATTTTTTTGGACAAATTAATATTTTTCAGCTATGTGTACACGAAAACAACATAATACAATTAGGAGCACATGTTGTTTTTATTAGAAACATTGCGGGAGGGAAGAGGGAATACAAAATTTGAAAGGGATGGAAGGGAAAATGTAAAAACAAAGCCAAGCCGTTCAGTCCCGAAGAGACTGTTTTGAATCTCTCGGTACCCAATTGGGTGAGTGACTTGGGCAGAAGTTGTCTGTTACTTAGAGACTTTATAAACAAATTTCAGTAGTAACCAAAATCAGTGGAATGGTGGACCCTGGATTTGGAGGTTGGTGGTTCGAGTCCAAGTCAAGTCATAAAATTTAGCGTATTGTATTAGCAGGGAACTACATTTGTGACAAGCATACAAGCTTAACACAATCAAATTCCTTCTATTTAATTTTTACGCGTATAGTTTTGGGGACTTACAAAAAATACAAGAGTGAAAAATATTCTTTCTTGGAAATAATACCAAAGAGGAAACTTTATTAAATCATATTATTTCGGGCCCCTTTTTTTGACCTCAGCCCAATTTTTCGGGGCACTTAAAAAAATATTGGATACACATTGTACGCTTTCAGGAAGAGAAAAAAAAGTAATAACACACACGTATTATATGTGGAAAGCTCTCAATTCAAGCTAGTAGTGTTTCTTTAATAATAAAGACGTTTTGTTAGTGGCGTAGCGTGAGATTTCCAAAAGGGCATCCCCCGTAACTCATACAACAAAAGACTGGCTCTCAAATAGCACTGAAGCATTTTTTACTCGTAGCATTACTGGTGTAGTGGTCAAGGCGCTCGCCTGGTAAACAGGTGGGCGTGGGTTCAATCCCAGCCGAGGTATGGAATTGTATCCTCAATATAATTTGAGAATTTGATCACAATAATAGTAGTAGCCTACTGCTAGAGTAAAGGGACTTTTCAGTCCTATGCGAGCAGTATAAATAAGTACTATTATTATTATTATCAATTTCAAACATTTGATTGGAAAAATTTACTTCAGTGTTGAGAGCGAGAGCGAGAATTTGGACTTCCCTCCTTGCTGAGCGGCCATGGACTGTTGACCCTCATCGAGACCATCCACCATCGCAGAAAAAATTCTCAGCTAAATTTCTTGATTTTCTGCGAGGCTCGGTACTCTGGTCATTGGTCAAAGCTCCGTTGAGGAGTGAGAACGCTTGTTTATTATCTCTGGGGTCGCTACAAGGCGATGCGATGCCAATAGTCGGTTCTCCGTTGTATAGGCTCCTACTTAGAAATGTTAGGATCCATACGTACAAATCGATTTATTGAATAACATCAGCCGTTCTGGGAACGAATCTTATCTGTCTAGGATAAAACCCACCCCGGGCGGGAATCGAATCCGGTACCATGGTAGCACACGCCACTGCGTTTTCCCTATTTTCCAATGCTCTGGAGGGAGCGAAAGAAGCGAAGGAATGAAACAAAACGTTAGGGTAATATTTGTTTTATTGCTGCATACAAGAGAAAATAATATTCCTTCTTATCCCGAAAGCGTCTAACATGTTGAATACATGCTGAAAATTACAATGCAGTGCTTCAGTGCTGGATGGAAAACATTCTAGGAAAAATAGAGAGATTTGTCCGAAATTACGGGTTACTAATTTCGCCAATGGTTAAAAGCAAAACAACAGAGCAATAACAACATGAAATTCACACGAAAATAATTATCTAGGTACCTATAGATATTAAAATGAAATAAGAAGGTAATAAGATATAGGATATAGGTAGATACCTAAAATATCTTTGTTTCAAAGGGTGATAAAATAAAATGTACAGTGTCCAGCTGTAGTTCAGGCATATTTGGTTATTTTTTTACCAGAGAATTTTGCCACATCCACTAATATGAGACGTTGTCTGTAGGTATAGAGTTATGATTCCTATTATCTGAAGAGTGACTCTACATTGAATCTCCAGATCAATAAATGGAATTTCAAATTAAAAACAATTTAAGCAATGTAAAAAAGCGCCCCTACACAATCTACAATTCTACACACATGCATTTGAAATTCACATAAAAGAATTTCATGATTTATTAGGTATGCGATTTCCAGAAAAAACTTGCTCATCCACTGCAAGCAGACAAAGAGCAACATTTTGAAAATATGAGAAAGGAAATTAAAATAATCAAAAAAAAGCTGATAAAGTGCTCTTCTTGGAGGAAGATGAAAAGGGGAAAAGCATAATAGAAAGGAGGAAGGAAGTCAGGGAAATGTAGGCAGAGGAATTAGACAAAAGAAAAGTGTGTGTGAGGGTGCTATTAAAAGCAACAGGGATCATCCGGGGAGATGAGGGGAGGAAAGAGGGAGAAAAAAAGGAGGGGAAAAAAGAAAGAGTGAGCATTTTTATGTTTCGAAAAGGAAGATAGGTTGCTTACCGTTATATTTTTTGGATACTTAAGTGTATTACAGCCCAAATAATTATGACCAAAGCTTTTATTTCCTTCATAGCCAAAGTTTAATGTTTATCGGTAGTGTGTTACCTACTTGACTAGCAAAATAGTTAAGTAAACTTAGTATCTTCTTTTAAAGCAGTATGACCTATACATATTTTATTTCTCCTGTGAAGAATATCGTGGAACAAGTCCCAGTTCTCATCACTGTACAATCTACAGCAGGTGTGAGCAAACTGCGGGCCGCGGGTCTAAGAATTATGTGTAGACTGAAATAAATAAAGTCAAAAAATAATTCACGACAAGCTTCAGATAAATACCCTTTTTTGAAAAATTTCGCCTGTGGCACAGTAGATTTGAAGTTTGATCAGGCTGTGTTTCTGAAAGGCTGAATTGACGAGCTTTGAACACATTCTTTAAAAAATTTGCCTGCGGCTCTATTTACTTCTGATTTATTTTCACTATAACGGGGGGGGGGGGGGTCGGGGTACCTACACACATGCATTTGAAATTCACATAAAAGAATTTCTTGATTTATTAGGTATGCGATTTCCAGAAAAAACTTGCTCATCCACTGCAGGCAGACAAAGAGCAACATTTTGAAAATATGAGAAAGGAAATTAAAATAATAAAAAAAGCTGATAAAGTGCTCTTCTCGGAGGGAGATGAAAAGGGGAAAAACATAATAGAAAGGAAGAAAGGAGAGGAAGTCAGGGAAATGTAGGCAGAGGAATTAGACAAAAGAAAAGTGTGTGTGAGGGTGCTATTAAAAGCAACAGGGATCATCCGGGGAGAAGAGGGAGTGAAAAGAGGGGGAAAAAAGGAGGGGAAATGAGAGGGGAAGAAAGAAATAGTGAGCAATGTAAGTATACTTTTCAAATTTTAGCCGGAATCACAAGAAAAGTGATTATAATATTATGTAATGATGAGAAAAAAGGGTATTTTTGATAAAATGGCCAAGTTTGATTCATTTTCCACAAAAAAAAGGGGTCCGACTTTAGTGCTTTTCCTCTATAGCCAAAAGTCTAATGTTGTAAAATGGTCAAGGGAATTTGGGACTGTTGAAATGTACATATTTTTGACGCTATAGCAGTATTTTCTATATATATTTGTATTTCTCCTACGAAGAATATCGAGGAACAGTTCCCAGTTTTCACCACCCTACAGCATCCTATTAATCCAGCCATTTCTAAAGACTCGTCAGTGAAGCGCCATCGCCACTCGAAATAGCGAGAGGCTTTTGCGCTAATTTAGTTTTATCTTTTTTTATTTTCACCAACGAAGGGAAAATTAATGAAGAGGACTTAAAAAAATAATAAACATAAAAATGAAATGAGAAGACCAAACAGAATATTAAGAAAACGGGGGGAAGAAGACACAAAACCGAGGAACGGAAACGCGGGGATGTGGCGATAATGAAAAGTAATAAAGTAAATTGAGAGGAAGAGCAAAATAAAAGAAAACAAAATAAATATCTTCATAAAGATAATCAAGGTTTCTGCTTTCCTCTTTTTTATATTGTATGGAAAGAGACTAAGCCGGTGGAAATCCTTGAATTCAGACACCGATTGTGGCGCAAAGTGGTGGCTCCTTGCGACTATAATAGCCTGGGTGGGGGAGAAGAGGAAGAGATAATCTAACTTCATTAGAATTGAATAGAGTTCTTCAATCCCTGCTGAAGAAAACGTTGGGACTTCAGAAGGAAGAAAGCGATTGAGAAGAGGAAGGATAAGAAGAAGAACGAGGAGGAGGAGAAGAAGAAGAAGAAAGAGGAGGAGAAGAAAAAGACGAAGAAGACGAAGACGATGGAGAAGAAGGAGAAGGAGGAGGAGAAGAAGAAGAAGAAGAAGAAGAAGAAGAAGAAGAAGAAAATATAATAGTTGTCGATCTATAAGAAAGATCCCTGCCTCATATCGAACTTTCCACCACCTTTATTGAAAATCATCACGAAATTGACAAAGTCTTGGGCCACCAACCCACCGTCACGTCACAAGCTGTAGCTCGTCACAAATGGGGAAAATGGTTCGAAATAGACAGCGAAAAGGAGGTTTGCCCGGGTTGACATTTTAGCCTGGACGACTGTCATCAACAGTCGAGGTAGATGTCTTCACGCACTACTGGGCTTAACATGGATTAGGTAAAAAAAAAAAACTCCGGATGGCAACTTCCACTGGCGAAGTTTTGTTGGGTAAGTTTCAGTTGAGTAATTATGCGCTGACGAGGCACGAGGAGGTCGAAAAGTCGAAAGCGCTTGTTTTTGACTAGTTGGTGAGTGTGCAAACTTGAAGGGGGAGAATTAGAGTGGGAAATTTGTGAATAGTTGAGATTTAGAGGGAGATTTTGTAAATGAGGGAGGTAAAGCGCCTTCAGAAGAGATAGCTTTGGGAAAGGGGTTAAATATAGGGAAGGAGAGAGAGGGGGGAGGGAGAGAGAGAGAGGGAGATAGAGAGAGAGTTTTGGGGGGGATGGTGAGTTGGAAGGATGAGAGGAAGAAATGAAGGGGGAGACGATTGGGAGAAAAGGAGGAAGAATAACTAAACTCATATTTAGATCAAGGAGTTCTCACATCTCCACTGATTTTATTAGTAGGTACATGTTAGTGATGACTGTTTTCCAGTTCCATTACTAACTCATGGTTAGATCAAGGAGTTCTGGTATCTCCACTAATTTCATGAGCATTAGTGGAGATGTATGTTTTCCTGGTCCCATTACTAACTCATAGTCAGATCAAAGAAATCTGACATCTCCACCAATTTTATGAGCATTAGTGGAGATGTCTGAAATATCATTTCACCTAAAAAGCCTCACAAATTTCCAAGGATCTTCATTTCTAAGACCTATAGCGGGTAACAGGAGATGGATTAGGAACAAGAGTTTACTAGAGGAAGATAATTTGAGGTGACAATAAAAGGCGATATAAAAAAGTCCCGAGGAAGGAAAAAAAAAAAAAAGACTTGAACGTAGAAATTACTCTTGCCCTGATCATCTGAAATGTGATTTCCCGGGGTCATTTATTACTTTTTTCTCCCATTACTAGGAGCTTTTATTTCTTTGGACGGTAGATGGGGGTCTTTGTATTTTTGGCAGAGGGAACTTTTATAGATAGGTAATCTCACTTGAAATAGAAAGTAGCTATGTACCTACATAAATCTATCGAAGTATCTATAAGTATGAAGATGAAGCACCTACATAGATACAGAATGAACGAAAAGAGTTCTAGGTATCTAGGTATTTAAGCTGGCTTAAAGAAAGACTTCTTTTAAGAGGTTTGATAGAGGGATTTGTAACTGTTAAGGTCTTATAGTCCCGAAATCGAGGAGAGAAGGAAGACAGGATAGGAGAACGCCAGTCGTTCCGAGAACGAACAATATCCGTTCAGGATAAAATTCGCCGCGGGCGGGAATGGAACCCGTGGCCTAGCCATGTTCACTTGGAACATTTTTTCACATCACTTTACTCTTTGACAGCTTGAGCTTGAGCTCAATTTTTGCTACAAACGTGGAAGAGCTTCACCACCCAGCCACTGGCCCCGTACCTGTTGTTATACGCTGAAACAAAAACAATAAAACAAATTGAATTTATCTACCTCTCCTCCTCCTACTCCTCCTTCTCCTCCTCCTCCTCCTCCTCCATCTACTCCTCTTCTTTTTTTTTACTCCAAAGAATAAAGAATGAGAAAGTAAAAACAACATTAAAATAAAACACGCAACAAATGTAGTATAAGAAGAAGTAACAAGTATGCCAGAAGAATAAAAGGAAGAGGAGGATAGGGGAAAGATGGGAGTAGTAGCAGGAGGAGGAGGAGAAGGGAAATAGGCTGAAGAGAGATTTGTTAGGGCGAAGAAGACGAGACAAGAAGGAGAGGAGAAAGGAGAGAGGGTTTAGAAGCAAGATGAGGGCAAAGAGGAATACATTTAGTTAGATCAAGGAGTTCTGACATCTCCACTAACTGTATGAGCATTAGTGGAGATGTCTGAAATATCATTTCACCTAAGAAGCCTCACAAAAGACCCTCATTTCTAAGACCTAGGGAGTAACAGGAGATGAAGAAGGAACTATAGTGGAGGATAATTTGAGGTGACAATAAAAGGCGACATAAAAAGTCCCGAGGAAGGTAAAAAAAGACTTGAACGTACAAATTACTCTTGTGCCCTGATCATCTGAAATGTGATTTCCCGGGGTCATTTATTACTTTTTTCTCCCATTACTAGGAGCTTTTATTTTTTTGGACGGTAGATGGTAGATGGGGGTCTTTGTATTTTTGGCAGAGGGAACTTTTATAGATAGGTAATCTCACTTGAAATAGAAAGTAGCTATGTACCTACATAAATCTATCGAAGTACCTATTTTAAGTATGAAGATGAAGCACCTACATAGATACAGAATGAACGAAAAGAGTTCTAGGTATTTAAGCTGGCTTAAAGAAAGACTTCTTTTAAGAGGTTTGATAGAGGGATCTGTAACTGTTAAGGTCTTAATAGTCCCGAAATAGAGGAGAGAAGGAAGACAGGATAGGAGAACGCCAGTCGTTCCGAGAACGAACACTATCCGTTCAGGATAAAATTCGCCGCGGGCGGGAATGGAACCCGTGGCCTAGCCATGTTCACTTGGAACAATTTTTCACACCACTTCACTCTTTGACAGCTTGAGATTGAGCTCGATTTTTGCTACAAACATGGAAGAGCTTCACCACCCAGCCACTGGCCCCGTACCTGTTGTTATACGCTGAAACAAAAACAATAAAACAAATTGAATTTATCTAAATAGTGCCACATTCTTCTAGATACGTGCTTGATGCGCTATGCTCTCTTGGTTAAAGCAGACCAACCATCGGTATGTTTTTAAAATCCGACTAAACTTTGTAGTGTGGCCCATCAGCATATAAAAAGTCAATTTCTACTCTCTACTCTCTCTCTCTTTCTCTCCCTCCCTCCCTCCCTTTGACCTTTGATAGACAGACGGATCCTAACAAAGGTTAAAACAATAAAATGATAAATACACTGAATTGCATGAAACGTTTGATTCGAAATGTAAAAAAAAATAAAATGTAAACTGAATAAAAAGATAGGAAGAGAGGGCACGAGGAGGGGGTACAGAGAAAAAGTGGCGTAGCCGAGATTTACTTTCGTGCAAAGCCTTCAGAAAAACTCATTACAAGGTACAAGGGAATTCAACACTTGGGGAGTCATACTTTGGAACAGTCACCCGTTCATTTCTTGGCCTCACTCGGAGTACCTTAACCCGTAGGCGCCGGAATTAATTTTTTCTTTGAAATTTTATTTTACTATGTTGTACCTATCTTGAATATGCACAAAAACGAATTGGAAATTCAAAAAGAAACCGTTAACTGATTCACATCCTTCCCCTAAAATTGAAACCAAGTGTCTGTAATTCGAATTATAAATCGAAAATCAATTTTGAAATGTGATCTTGGTATTTCGCTCCTAAAGGAAATGTAAGAATAATAACCAACAGGGATAGGGGTATCTTCTTCTTCTTCTCCTCCTCCTCCTCCTCCTCCTCCTCCTCTTCATCTCCTCCTCCTTCTTCTTTGCCTCCTCTTTCTTCTTCTTCTTCCTCTTCTTCTCTTACTCCTCCTTCTTCGTATGTACTTTACAATAGTATACAAACATAAATTTATGTATCTACCTAGTGATCATAAAAAAAAAAAAAAAAAATGGAAGCCCCCCACTGTTTACACAGCGTAAAAAAATAAACATGACAAGCAACAAATAAAGACTATAGGCCAGGGGATCTGGCTTTAATGAAAAACTAAAATATTTATACAATTTTTTTATTGACGTTAGTCTCTAAATGAATTATTAATCTGTTTAATTTTGCATCGTGCTACGCGAATCAATAGAAAGACGGTAGGAATAAAAACAGAACAAACTTGCATGAATTGATGATTCTCATGAAAAATATAACTGTCCAAATGTATTTTTTTCGTAAAGATCGTCAAAAATAATAAATAATCCGAAAAGAATTTTTCAAAGGGTTTGTGTTGCTGGTTGCCTATCAAGATTGTATAGGCGTTTTTGCAAAGGTTGTTGCCACTCATGGGTAAGTAGGGTGTGTAGGTAAAAGCTGTTTAGAATTGAGACTCAGATTCTCAAATGAAAGAACGAAACAGCAAACAGGTAGGTAGTACCTACTTAGGTAATTAGCTCAGAAGTCAAAAAAGAAAAAAAAAATGTTAAAACTGCTGAGTGCTTTTATTAGCATAGGTAGGTATTAAAAATGTCGTTCGTGTTCGTGAACTAAGTATTAATTGGTAATTTGGTACTAATTTTAATTATTTGATTTGGAGTCTAACAACCAACTTCTGACTCCGAAGCCCACCGCGCGAACCACTCCTGGCACTATTGAGTTTTGAAAGCAAAATGGACCGAACCTAGCCACAAAGGTAACTACCTACTGGCCTAAAGTCCTGTACTTATATTTCACTAGGCATAGGCATTAAAGGATGTACCTATCTATTTTTATTTTCCACAATTTTTGGCATTAGAAACGAATAGCTTTTAACTAGAAATTGCTATAATGGGAGAAATCAAACTATTCTTTACAGAAAAATACGAAAGAGATGGGGAGGGAGAAAGAGAGACAGAGAAGGAGAGAGAGACTGACTGAAGACAAAAGAAAAGTAAGAACGTAAAACTACGGCGGAAAGACGAAAGAAGGAAGAACTCGCGAATTTGAAATAGGAAAACAAAAAGAAGAAGAAACAGGAGGAAGAAGAAGTAAATCGGAAGAGGAGGGAGGGAAGCTTTTAAGCTTTATTTTTGTTTTTAGATTTTCCTCCTCCTCCTCCTCCTCCTCCTCCCCCACCTTCTCCTCTTTTTTTTATTCCAAAGAATAAAGAATGAGAAAGTAAAAACAACATTAAAATAAAACACGCAACAAATGTAGTATAAAAAGAAGTAACAAGTATGCCAGAAGAATAAAAGGAAGAGGAGGAGGGGGGACGAGATAGCGAAAGAGGAGGATAGGGGAAAGATGGGAGGAGAAGGGAAATAGGCTGGAGAGAGATTTGTTAGGGCGAAGAAGACGAGACAAGAAGGAGAGGAGAAAGGAGAGAGGGTTTAGAAGCAAGATGAGGGCAAAGAGGAAGAGAAGAAAAGCACAAAGAGGAAAAAGAAGAATGAACACTGATGGATGGACAAGACGTAAAAGAGGGGAGGTAAGAAGACTAAGGAGAATTAAGAGAGGGGAAGGAAAGTAAAGTTACAAGTTAAGTAGTCTCCTTTTGGAAAGGCTATGAAAAAAATAATATAATTGTGGATTTATAAGAAAGATACACACTTCGTATCGAACTCTCGACCTCCTGATTGAAAGTCATCACGAGGTTGGCCCAGTCTTGAGTTACCAACCCACCGCGCACCGTCACAAATCCAGCTCATCGCGAAATGGGGGGAAGAAGTCCTAAATAGACAACGAAAAAGAGGTTTGCCCGGGTTGACATTTTAGCCTGGACGACTGTCATCAACAGTCGAGGTAGATGTCTTCACGCACTACTGGACTTAACATGGATTAGGTTAAAAAAAAAAAAAACTCCGGATGGCAACTTCCACTGGCGAAGTTTTGTTGGGTAAGTTTCAGTTGAGTAATTATGCGCTGACGAGGCACGAGAAGGTCGAAAAGTCGAAAGCGCTTGTTTTTGACTAGTTGGTGAGTGTGCAAACTTGAAGGGGGAGAATTTAGAGTGGGAAATTTGTGAATAGTTGAGATTTAGAGGGAGACTTTGTAAATGAGGGAGGTAAAGCGCCTTCAGAAGAGATAGCTTTGGGAAAGGGGTTAAATATAGGGAAGGAGAGAGAGAGAGGGGGAGGGGGAGGGAGATAGAGAGAGAGTTTTGGGGGGGATGGTGAGTTGGAAGGATGGGAGGAAGAAATGAAGGGGATACGATTGGGAGAAAAGGAGGAAGAATAACTAAACTCATATTTAGATCAAGGAGTTCTGACATCTCCACTAATTTTATCAGTAGGTATTAGTGGAGATGCCTGTTTTCCAAGTCCTATTACTAACTCATAGTTAGATTTAGTCAGCTCCCATGGCGTAGTGGTCACTGCACTCGCCTTGCACGCGGGAGACCCGGGTTCGATTCCCGGCGGGGTCAAGAAATTGGCCATTTTGAAGTGCACTCAATATTATGCGGACATTTGAAAACAGAGGAGTTGAGGGATGAAATGCTATTGAAATAGGGAAGTTGAATGTTGAATTGATATAAATTAAGTTATAAAGCCTGATATCACCTCGAAAGTTGAGAGTGTCAAGACGGACGCCCATCCTAGCTCACCAGAAAAATCAGCTCCCTCTAACACCGATCCTGAAATCAGAAATCGTGAACTGCACATAAAAAGCATCACTCTTGCATTTATTCTATCACACCCTTTTTTTCATTTTCTTAAAAACATAAAGTTCATGTGAAAACCCATCAAGCCTGCAGTTTGGCCTTTATGTTTGTTCTCTGCTAATGATTTTCATTTTCTTAAAAACATAAAGTTCATGTGAAAACCCATCAAGCCTGCAGTTTGGCCTTTATGTTTGTTCTCTGCTAATGATGGAACGTAAAAATTGAAAAAATAATAATCAATTTGCACAAAAACAATCGACCGTAGATGCATGCTGCATAAAAAAAAGCTGAAATCTGATGCTCATTCCTATAATTAGGGTGAGAAGAAATAAATCAAAGTGAAAAAAATCAAGTGGACCCAGCACACATCCTTGCAGAACTCTGATCTAGGATGCATGCTGCATAAAAAAAAGGCTGAAATCTGAGGTTCATTCCTATAATTAGGGTGAGAAGAAATAAATCAAAGTGAAAAAAATCAAGTGGACCCAGCACACATCCTTGCAGAACTCTGATCTAAAGTGTGCAACCACTTGTAACCAGTCCCCCTTGGAGAAAAAACAGGATCACTTCCCCATCCAAGGCAGAGAAAGGAGGAGGAGGAGGAGAAGGAGGTGGTTGACTTTTCGACTGATAATTGGTCTGACCAGAAAATCACGCTCGAGTCACGTGTCACTTGGTCACGTGACGCCACGTGTCCTGACTGAATCTCTAGAATCTTGAATAGCTAACACATGATTGTATCTAGGTACATGTTACATATTTCTTCGATAGAAATAAATCTGGAATCCGGCGTATGTCGAACTATTCGGAGCTGTAATTAGTCAAGGGGGGAGATTGTAAAGATACGCAAAAATCTTCACTCCTTCTCAAGATTCTAAAGTGTAGGCAGTTTGCTCACCGGTCGCAAATGGTTCGTAAGATACTAATTTCTACTTTTTTCTTCCTCCTTCTTCTTCTTCCTCTTCTCCTCCTTCTCCTTCTTCTTCTTCTCCTCCTTCTCCTTCTTCTTCTCCTTCTCCTTCTTCTTCTCCTCCTTCTCCTTCTTCTTCTCCTCCTCATTCCTCTTCTCCTCCTTCTCCCCCTCCTTCTTCTCCTTCTATTTTTTCTTCACGTAGCCACAATAGCACGTTGAATGAATTCGTTCCCCCACGGATAACAAAATCTACTCTATGATCACTTTGATAAGGTACCTATACTTATTCCTGTGAAAATTGGTGGAGATGTCAAAATCACTTCACATCCAATAGTGTTAGAACGTAACATATATAGTGGAGATGACAAAATCACTTCACATCATTCAATAGTGTTAGAACTTAACACAAATAGTGGAGATGACAAAATCACTTCACATCATTCAATAGTGTTAGAACTTAACACAAATAGTGGAGACGACCAAATCCCTTTTAAAGCTGTCGGCGATGCCACATTCAATACACGAGTTGTCAATGGATTACCGAATTTAAGCAACGTTACCCGTGGTTAATATCCGGTCGGGTGACTACCTGGGCAAACGCTTGTTACTGTCTTTTAACGGTGCGTATGCGTGAGATATTCATGGTACCTATCTCACGGTGTTAGAGATTTCAACCCTTTGGATTGGGATTTAAAAACCCTTTGGACGGCCTGAAAAAAATCTTACCAAACCATTAATACCTACTCGTGTGCGAACGGCCTCCACACCTGAGGATAAATATCTTGGCAAAATGAAGCTTAGAATTTACACTTATAATGAAGTTTACAATTTATTTTTATAAAGCTTAACAATTTATGTAATCCAGACTTGACATATTCAGGTAAAAATTCAGAACAGCACCTACTACTACCGGGTCCCATAGCAATGGCTATACTATGCTATATGTATATCGCTATTTGCTGTAGATATTAAGGTATACAATATTATGGCTATTTGGCTCTACATTGAGCTTATGAGTAATCTTACAGTTGTATAATCCCTCATGTCACTTTTATTTTGAGAGGAGTCTCAGCATCGCAACCTCGGAACTGCTTGTCATTCGTAGGAACTAATATCACCTCGGTGGTGCAGTGGTCAAGAAGCTCGACTGGTAAACATCAGGGCGTGGGTTCAATCCCACCAGAGGTATGGAATTTTGTCCTCAATATAATTTGAGAATTTGACCACATTAGTAACGGCCAAACTTACTTGACTTGGCGGGGCGGAGCGCTACGGCGGCGCTTCTTAATAGTAGTAGCCTAGTGCTGGTATAAAGGGGCTTTTCAGTCCTATTAGAACGGTATAGGTCAGGGGTGGCCAGACTTTTTTTGTTGCGGTTCCCTTCTTAACTTTCAAAAGTGTTCGAGGTTCCCCCCCACCCACACCCAAAGAATAAAAAATAAACTCATCAATTTTTGTTGCTAAGCCATTTTTCTTTAATTCTGAATATCATGTGCCAACTTCTGGAAATCCACTTTAAACTATGTAACAGCTCCTCGCACACAATCAAGTAAGTGTTCGTCAGTGATTTTATTTCTATTTTTGGTTTTCACTGCATTCATAGTTGAAAAGGTTGCTTCACAGAGATAAGTGCTTGCGAAAAAGGCTGTCAGGTACATAGCTAGTTTCTTGAGACATGGATATTTATCTTCAGAGAGATAGGTCCAGAAGCTACAACTTCTTGAATAAGCTCTGGCTTTTATTGCGATGTCGTTTTTTTAATTTTAAAATTTCATCAATGATTGATGTGCTATCTTTGACAATTAGTAGGGCTATTTTCTCAGCTACGGTAGTCATCTACGACATCTACCAAAATATTCAAAATATCTCCATTAGGTACTCAATAAGGTACATTTACACTTTTATTTTTTCCCATTTTTTTTTTGTTCCGTCAATCTGTATACCTATTAGGTATCTGGCTGGATCTTATTAGGTATCTGTCACCTTCATAAACCAATCTTAGAACAAAAAAAAAAATCTAGATCAATCGTCTGACGGGTGTAGCTCTGACAATGAAAGTTGATCTCCAAGTACCTACCTATTTATGCAAACATGAGTGTCACAATTTTATAAAGTACCTACCTGACCTAGGTATGCAAACATTGCAAACCCTTCTCGCATGTCAAATCGATGAAATCTTTTTTTTTTCTTCTTCTTCTTCTTCTTTTTTTTTGCCACAAAAAATAAAGGTATCAGTAGGTACAGGTACCCTACACTTATGTAAAAAAAAAGCAGCAAGTTCTCAATAACAATTAGGTATCAACACAAGCCTTATGTAGGTATTACAACAAAAATAATTCTGCATACCTAAGCAGAAAAAAACTTGTGACCAATAAAACAGCATAATTATTGGTCCTTTCACTTGCTTTTTTTGGAAAGAGGAAGAGCTCGGTTGAGACCCAAACTCTGAAACTGCAGTGCAAAGAACCCGCTCTACTGAACTAAATATTCAGCCTCTCTTTGAAATGAGAGGCATTTTTTTATGCGGACACGAGTTTTTGGTAGATTTTATCGTTTTTATCCTTATTTGCTAATAATTGATGACCTGATAGACAGATACAGGCAAAAGGTATTTTTATCTGGGGCCTATTCCTAAAATCCTAAAAGACACGGAGTTCTCAAAGGGATAGATACGCCGCTTTTCAACTGTCGTTTGCTAACTGACACATCACTTTCTTCAGCAATTGACCTCCTATTCTACAATTAATATTTATTTATTTAGTTAACTGTGGAAGCACCCACTCTATGCCACAAAGGCTTCTAAGGTGCTTATTTTACTTTCCGTGTCCCTGAGGCAGGTATCATCAGGAAGGATTCGGTTTACTACAACGCTAATCCGGCTAAAGCCACCTTACCGAGTCACTGAATTATAAACCAGGTCCTCAATTTACAGCTATATCGAAGCTCGAAAGGGTACAGGTCCAACACGACATTTATTTAACCCACCAAATTCCTACGATGCGGGTAACCATCACTGTGCCGTCGCGTCGGAGTACCTACATCACGAGATAGAATGGAATAGAATAGAATAAACCTTGTTTATCCTGCCCGAATAGGACTGAAAAGTTCCTTTACCCCAGCAGTCTAAACAGGGTCTCGTATATTTGATGGGTTAAAGAATAATACATACAACTAACAATTCAGTAAAAAGACCTTAACTAGAGAAAAAAAAAAAAAAAAAAAAAAAGGGCAGCATTATATGTACAGACCTTTTACAAACAATCTCATTTAAATTCGACTGACCTTTTCAAGAGTTAAAAGGAATGCAAACTTGGACTGCTCAAGTTTCGAATTAGTTAGTCCTTAGTCCTCATCAGCTAGCTTTAGTGCTTAGTGTTATCAATAACAGTAAAAGTCTCGACAACTTGCTGTGAGAAGGATGTACTTACTTAAATTTTATGAGATGACTTGGACTCGAACTACCAACCTCCAGATCCGAAGTAAACAAAGTCTGATTACCATTAATAAAAATGTGTTTTGTTTCACTATTTTGAAAAATAGTCATTCAGTCCGATTTCAGTAAGATACGTATTAAGGCCATTTGCCTGGAGATCAGATTTCGTAGGAAACTTTCGGTCTAGTTTTTGGGACTCATTGGACATTTGCGGGGTCTTTTTGAACGTCAGAGTAAGGTTTACAAGGGTCATAATAGGTACACATTTTGTTTACTCTCACAATTAGATCCCAAAATTTCAAATTTATAAGCAGTTCTAATCACAATTTGTTTACAATACTGAGCAGTCTCATAATAAGCGTGATGTAATCGCTCCAGGTAGCACACACTAAAACCAACATCATCTTCATCCAGAGGAATTTCTGTATTATCATTATTCAATTATTTTGAAATTTCCTCGGTCTTCCTTATTAACCTAAAATCTTTCCGAATTCAGAACTCAGCTGCCATGCTGTCATGAAATGTTTCAGAACCAGTTTTTGGCCAAAACCCAATGGTGAATTTTTTTATTACCGGTGATAGTATAGTGACATTTTATGCAGAACTAACATAACTATGGTGTATTTATAAAGATGTTACATATTATAGCATACAGGTTACTTACGTGAATTGAGGTCACTATTGTTTTGTGTATTTCAGGTTAAAAAATTATGCTTCGACCGATTCTTGTTGTGTTTTAAATTAAAACTTTTATCGATATTCATTCAACCGAGTATGAACCTGTCTTATAACAGGGAAATAGGTAGTTTTCAAAAACTCTGTACCGACTTCTCGTCTTTTCCACATGACTGGAGCCACTCTGTTACTTCTGTTCCAGGTTTTTGCCTAGCGTTGTTAGCTGCAGTAGCTCTTGCTGACAAGACCTCCTCGCCAGAAAGAGCAAAGAAAAAAAAAAAAACAAAGAGAGAACAAAAAATGGAAAGAGAGGAATCTTCGGCGAAAGTCTGGGATATGCTTGATTCAACTGGCAGTCTACTTGACCTCACCAGCTGTTGAACCTTAATCATCTTACCAATCTATGTTGCTGCTAAGTCCTGCCCAGTCATTGTTGCCAGCCCTCTAGCCCCCAATCATCGCTTCGGCCAGCCCTGCCCCCAATCATTTTGCTGCCAGGCCCTGCTCCAATCATCGTAGCCCAGCCCTGCTCCAGTTTATGCTGAAGCTGCTCCCATCTCTATGCTTCCCCTGCTCCTGTGTCTATGGCTGCCGAAGCCCTCGTCTTCCAGTCATTGCTTCCGGCCCTGAAGTTGTCATTGACTCTGTCGTTACTCTGGAGTAGTGCAGGTTCTTTCGTTGAAGAATCTTCAGCATACGCTGCTGTGTGGCTGGTTACGCTGCTGGTTGCTGGAGCTGGCTTTGGAGCTGGGAAGAGAGCTTACGGACCAACGAAGGCGTCCTCAGACAGGTCACTTACCACAGAGATCGTATCCGTTCCAGTATCCGTCCCACAGCCATTCGCCAGTTGAAAAGCAAGTCTACTACCCAGTCCATGTTCCCGTCAAGTCCCAGTTGAGAGACCCGTCCCATATGCCGTAGAAAAAGCCAGTACCCTTACCCAGTTGAGAAGCCAGTCCCCGTCCCAGTCGAAAGAGAAGTCCCCTACCCAGTCAAGGTCCCAGTCAGAGTTCCAGTGATCAAGCCATACCCAGTCCCAATCGAGAAGCACTTTCCAGTTGTCACCGGTGAAAGAACCGTGTCCTTCCCAGTAGCCCAGCCAGTTTTCATTGACAGACCCTACCTTGCTTTCCAGAGACCAACCTACAGCGCAAGCACCATCACCTCAGGAAACAGTGCCTTTGGTGGATTCTCTGGTGCCAGTGGATTCTCAAGCGGAAGTGGATTCTCTGGTGGTAATGCTGGATACTCTAGTGGCAACAGATACACCAGTGGAAGTTCTGGATACTCCAGTGGAAGTTCCGGATACTCCAGTGGTAACTCTGTATACTCCACCGGTGGTTACGCCAGTGGATCTTCCAACAGTGGATTTGTTCCAGTCAGCAGACCAGCCGTCTACAAATCTGCCAACAACGGAGGCAGCTACTCTGGTCAAGGTCAAAGATACTCCAGCTACGGACCAAAATCCTCCTCTTCCTCCTATTAATTAACTCGATCTAGCTTTTAGCAATGTATAATTTGCTGATGTGCTTGTTGATCGCCAGTTCTCACTAGTCAATATGCATTTCTTACTTAGTTACCATTATTACTTTGTTACCTACTTGTACTGATTGTAATTTCAATTTGGTACTTAGATACACGAGAAATTTACAATCTACCTGTTGCCTGAGGCAATCTCTAGGAATGAACGCGTTACTGTCCTCATACTTCATTATGATGAGTGTTTTTCTAGATTGATGTGTTTTATGGATTTTGTACTAACACTCTTAAGTGAGTGAGTATCAGTATCCATGTAATATTTTTGTACATAACAATAAACGAAATATTTTTATATAAAAAGAAAACATATTCATATTGCCTTTAATTAATCAGATAAGGAACCTAATTTTTGTACATAACAATAAACGAAATATTTTTATATAAAAAGAAAACATATTCATATTGCCTTTAATTAATCAGATAAGGAACCTACCTTATGTCATATTCTTCATTCTTGTCAGTTGTCATAACTCCCGGGAGAGAAACAAACCACCTTTCGCTCTGCTGAAACGTCACATTTTCATGAAGCTGAAACCCTCTCCAAACTAGCTCAGGTGCAAATTTTAAATTAAGAGTATTTCTGTAGGGTTGAATGAAACCGAAAAAAAACGGGGTCAATGGCTTAAATGGTATAAAAATGAAGCACAGGGGTACAACCCCAACCCTTCTCTCTGTCTCGTTTGCTCTTCACCCCTCTCGATCTGTCTCTTTCTAATTTTTAATCCCAGACACAAAAGGTTTCTTGAACGCGTGAGGGCATGCTGTCATGTTGCCTCTGTCTCACTCTCTCTACCCCAATCGTGTGGCTTTCTGTCTTTCTCTCCCCAAAGGTACACAACATCCCTGTGCAAACACCCTGGCCGGAGGTGATTGCCAGATGCGATTTATGAGACAAGGTGTAAGAGGGCATACAAGGGCAGGAGGGGGATGTATGAGCAGAAATAAGGCGAATAAGAAATAGGTAGAAGAGGAATAATTTATTGGCAATGTGTTCTTTATTATCAAAGGCTCTCGCACGGTCCAGGAATGAATTATTCACGGTTCCCTTAAAACTGGACCGTGTTGAACATCTGGTGCGTGCGGGCTACCGGGTTTGGGTTTGGTTGGGAATAATTTATTGGCAATGTGTTCTTTATTATCAAAGGCTCTCGCAGGGTCCAGGAATGAATTATTCACGGTTCCCTTAAAACTGGACCGTGTTGAACATCTGGTGCGTGCGGGCTACCGGGTTTGGGTTTGGTTTAATTAATTGATCCGTTAGGTACGCCGTAGGGTGACCTTGAGGTCCTATTGAACGGAAATTCAAACGGTCTGGACAGGAAGTATTCCAGACTTTCTGTATAATTAGCAATAGGACATTTGAAATATTTATCCATTCTTTCACCTACGCTACGGTCCAAATCCAAGTGTGTCACTACTAGTATTCTCTGGACGAAACTCTGATACTCCCTAGGACCGTTGTTTATCCGAAATGCCTCAAGTCATGCATAAGTGATCATTGCGAGAATTCCTCATTTGAGATTTCCAAGCTTTCAGATTCATTTTCATAATCACCAAGTTTTATACAATTTTTCAATGGCATTTGGTCATAGTCTCTCGAAAGTTTTACCAGTAGAAAGCCGGTAGTTCCCTTAAAACTGGACCGTGTTGAACATCTGGTGCCTGCGGGCTACCGGGTTTGGGTTTGGTTTAATTAAATGGTCCATTAGGTACGCCGTAGGGTGATCTTGAGGTCCTATTGAACGGAAATTCAAACGGTCTGGACAGGAAGTATTCCAGACTTTCTGTATAATTAGTAATAGGACATTTGAAATATTTATCCATTCTTTCACTTACGCTACGGTCCAAATCCAAGTGTGTCACTACTAGTATTCTCTGGACGAAACTTTGATACTCCCTAGGACCATTGTTTATCCGAAATTCATCAAGTCATGCATAAGTGATCATTGCGAGAATTTTCCAAGCTTTCAAATTCATTTTCATAATCACCAAGTTTTATACAATTTTTCAATGGCATTTGGTCATAGTCTCTCGAAAGTTTTACCAGTAGAAAGCCGGTTTTCATATGCTTCTCGTGAATCCATTATTTTCAGGAATTCAATTGAATTAGTTGAGTTGCACTGGTCGTGTTGCATCCGAATAATAATTTATGTGTAATTCATTTAAACATCCCTGCTGCATAGGACACAGTGTCCCTGTAATTCGATTACTTATTTTCCAAATGATAATACTGTTCATAATTAATGTAATCTGAAATATTAGTCGCGTCATTCCCGAGTGCCGGGAACATGGGACTGGAATAGTTGATGTGGTGCTGGGGATACAGCGCGACTTCGATTAAGGATTTTTTAATGAAAAAAAAAAGCATAGAAAAATAGAGAAAAACATGGAAGGGGGAGAAAATGCATCGGAGAAAAATATTAATGAAAAGGGCATAGGGCAGCCAGCAACCAGGTGTTCTGTGCAACAAGTCCATTGTTACAACGGGACATACTGACTCTTGAGTCCCACTAGACGTATTTTTCATCTGATAAAAATTGGTGGACGGACATTTTGGACTTGAAATTCTGCAAAACGAGGCAGACTGCCTCCCTGAATGAGAACCGGAAGTTACTAGAGAGACTAGAACTAGACATTTTGAGTCTAAATCTCGCCTACATGGATAAAATTATTAAAAAAAATTGGTGGACGGACATTTTGGACTTGAAATTCTGCAAAACGAGGCAGATTGCCTCCCTGAATGAGAACCGGAAGTTACTAGAGAGACTAGAACTAGACATTTTGAGTCTAAATCTCGCCTACATGGATAAAATTATTAAAATATTTTATGAATAAGTATTATAATATTATACAACATGACGAGTCTTCTCAGTATTTATCTATTCTGCCTCTGCCTCATCATCCTTAATAGTTCTGGTGGAGATGCCAAAATCACTATTTTAAAATCTTCGTCGCCTAGTTACGTCATTTAAAGCAATTTTTAAAAGATAAGGCATTAAATTACTGATTATGATTAATGACCTGTGACCTGTTTTACAAATAACTCTGAAAAAGGTGACAAGTGGCACACTGTGGCTGGGGTCTGATGATGTACAGATTTGAATTTGACACAGGTTTAACATTACTTACTTACTTTCCGTGTCCGGTTCATCACACATATATCTTGTGTTTCCAGTGGTTCGCCACTTGGATTGCCTTGTCGTTTGCCGCTGCCAGGGCCTCATTGGTGCAGGTATGACTCAGCTGGGGGCAGGATACCAGGTGTGGATACGTCAGGTTTAACATTGAAATATTCTTGTTATCATCTCTACCGCACATAAATTCTATATCTTGTGTTTCCAGTGGTTCGCCACTTGTATGCCTTGTCGTTTGCCGCTGCCAGGGCCTCATTGGTGCAGGTTTGACTCAGCTGGGGGCAGGATACCAGGTGTGGATACGTCAGGTTTAACATTGAAATATTCTTGTTATCATCTCTACCGCACATAAATTTCCTCACCTGCAATGTTCAGTATTGGGGCACTGAAGAGGATTACATACCTCAATGGATCTGCATGCTTTCCTGCAACATGTTTCCTGAGTTTTCCTATCAAAATCTACAGCTGCTCTACTTTGTAATAATGGCATATTAGATAGATATATCATATTAATTCAATATGCATCAACTGGACTTGCAGCTTTGAAAACCTTTTATTGTAATTACTTATGCTATCTCTTGCTAGACCGGGAGAAAGAAAATTATATGGAAACATACATACAATCCTAAGAGATAGCTTTAACTTGATCATTTCATTTGATTATTATAGGGGAGCTCTTAGCGGAGTAGAACTTTTTGTGCGATGGACTTCGGATCTGAAGGTTGATGGTTCGAGTTCAAGATACCTGAGCCATAAAATGTATGTTAGTGTATTCAAATCCATGGAGGAACGTTATTTTTGTGCATAAATGTTTGGCACATTTAAAATTCTTTGTATGAGTCTGAAGTAGTCTGAACTAATTAATTTTATTAGTTCGAACTCATTAATTTTATTTCTCGTTTTTACAAGTTTAGATCTGTCTAAAGGAGATAAACTGAACAAACCCGCGCATTCTATTAGATTATTAGAACAATCTAAAAAAAAATCTGAACTTCCTGGGAGAAATTCCTTTGCAACATAATGACAAAATGGCAAATGGCCACAAACGCTATACGGATACTGCCCTGGACTAGACTAGAATATACGTGTAATATTATGTTATTCGTAATGCGCTTACAATGTTCTTTATGTTATAGCATAAAATACCCACCTATAGGGGACTTTACGAAGAATTTCATAATGAGAATGAACGTATATGACGGAAATTTCATACTAGCTACGCAACAAGCATAGTATGGAGAGGAAACAATGCTATTTCACCAGGAGGGGTTGATATCGGAAGTAGAGCAGACACATTGCAGGTTTCAATTTTCAGGGCATTGTGACTCTCCCTTGTTTCGCATGTTTCCCTTAACAGCATAAAAGGGGTTTTGCATTATTTGGAGTTTGATTAGGGAAATTCCCTCGGGGGTAACTTTATATTAGTGCCAATCAGACATCGCACACCGAAGGGGGCACCCCCTCCCTTGTGAGTGTGACGGTGGCTTTATCTTTTAGTCGGAATATTTACATTGCAAATTAAATCTTCATACCCTGCCGCTTTATCGGCACACACATGACAGGTAGATAAATATGAGACAATGTTATGTTTGGCAGCACTGTTTAACCTGTTGGTGTTGCTTGGTGTTGTCAATGAAGTTTAGATGTCTTTAAAATGCAATAGGGTGATGGGGACTATTAACAAATTAGGGGGTATCTTTAAAGCTATTACCAGGGACTTATGTTCGATGTTATAACTAGTTATTACTATTAATCATAATGCTCAGGTAAATCGTAACAGCTGTGAGGTCTCAGAGCCTGGTGTCCTCAAAACAATGTTTCAGATCATCTCATATTAAATTCATTTCATAATTTTTCGTTTTCACTTTTCAAAATCGAGAGGATGTTCCTTATTCTTTTGTTGTCCATGAGTGGTGTGTCCTAGAATCTATTTTTTTTTTTTTTTTAATTCAGTTTAAAGTATGAATGATAAGTAATCTTCGGGGGATGGTTCTAATTATGGGTAACTCGGCGTACTTTGTTATAATTTTAGAGCACAAAAACCAAATGGGACTAATCCCTGTGCATAAGGATACCACGATAAATACATTGAACAGTGTGCCAATGCCATAAAAACTTGTATGAAAGCGCCTGCACTGATTTGAAGATCGCTCCAGATCCTGACAATGGACGCACGATCCCGGTTTTTGTCGTCCTGTATAAGTGTGCTGTAAAATAATATTTAACTGTGTCTGGTATAAACCTCTTCAAATTAATAGAGAGTGGTTCGCTATAACGCCAAGACGATAACCAAAATCGTATTGAACGGTGCCAAATTGCAAATCAGAATGTTAGATGTGGAATTTTCCAAACCATTTTTACGTAGGTAGTGGGGATTTGAAGTCCACAAATCTCTTTTTCAATTATCTTTCTGGTCAGCTCATTGTCTTAAAGACCAAACGATTAGACCTGAATCCCCACTTGATTGTTTAAGAGGTATCTTTGGTTTAAAATGGAAACTATTGTGAACTTTGTGATACTATACCTTATGAAATCTTTAAACAAAAAGTATTGTTTGTTTTTCTTCTAAAGACGTTAGCAGCTCAATTCGGTTTTTCTTAGATCCTTTTATCTCCAAGATCTTTCTAACTGAAACCGTTTTTCTATCTCTTTGTTTTGTCTTTTATCTTGGCGTGTGCACCAAATACCGTTTGCTTGCTTATCTCTTCATAATGATTTTTTATCATTTCATTTGATTATTATAGGGGAGCTCTTAGCGGAGTTAAAACTTTTTGTGCGATGGACTTCGGATCTGAAGGTTGATGGTTCGAGTTCAAGATACCTAAGCCATAAAATGTATGATAGTGTATTCAAATCCATGGAGGAACGTTTTTTTTGTGCATAAATGTTTGGCACATTTAAAATATTCTTTGTATGAGTCTGAAGTAGTCTGAAGTCTGAACTAATTAATCATTAATTTTATTTCTCGTCTTTACAAGTTTAGATCTGTCTAAAGGAGATAAACTGAACAAACCCATGCATTCTATTAGAACAATATAAAAAAATCTGAACTTCCTGGTAGAAATTCCTTTGCAACATAATGACAAAATGGCAAATGGCCACAAACGCTATACGGATACTGTCCTGGACTAGACTAGAATATACTTGTAGTATTATGTTATTCCTAATGCGCTTACAATGTTCTTTATGTTATAGCATAAAATACCCACCTATAGGGGACTTTACGGAGAATTTCATAATGAGAATGAACGTATATGACAGAAATTTCATACTAGCTACGCAACAAGCATAGTATAGAAAGGAAACAATGCTATTTCACCAGGAGGGGTTGATATCGGAAGTAGAGCAGACACATTGCAGGTTTCAATTTTCAGGGCATTGTGACTCATTTTGGGTTCGTACACCTATTATTACTATTATTGTTATTACTATTAATCATAATGCTCAGGTAAATCGTAACAGCTGTGAGGTCTCAGAGCCTGGTGTCCTCAAAACAATGTTTCAGATCATCTCATATTAAATTCATTTCATAATTTTTCGTTTTCACTTTTCAATATCGAGAGGATGTTCCTTATTCTTTTGTTGTCCATGAGTGGTGTGTCCTAGAATCTATTTATTTATTTTTTTAATGCAGTTCAAAGTATGAATAATAAGTAATCTTCAGGGGATGGTTCTAATTATGGGTAACTCGGCGTACTTTGTTATAATTTTAGAGCACAAAAACCAAAATGGGACTAATCCCTGTGCATAAGGCTACCACGATAAATAAATTGAACAGTGCGCCAATGCCATAAATAATTCTTCTAAAATTGTATGAAAGCGCCTGCACTGATTTGAAGATCGCTCCAGATCCTGACAATGGACGCACGATCCCGGTTTTTGTCGTCCTGTATAAGTATCCTCTCTCTCTCACTTTCTTCCTCAAAAACACTTCTCTTTCTCCAAAACCCCGAAGTTGTCAATTTTGACAGGTATGTGTGTGTGTGTGTGTGTATGTGTCTTGCTTATCCTGCTTTCCCACCCCTAAGGATAAGGGAGATGGGAAGATAGAGAGAGGAGGAGATGGAGGGAGAGAGAGAGAGATAAGTTTTTTTTTTATATTTTGAATACGTTAAGCTCATCTTTTCCATACACTAGCGCGTCATTTCTCCTCTCTCTCTCGTCTTTCTCAAACATCTGTCTAGTTATTCCTTCTTTCTTTCTTCTTCTTTTTCTTTCTTATTTATCTTCTTATCCTCATATGTGTATTCAAGGATTTTCATTAAACTCCTGAGAACTGCAACACATGTGGGTGTAGCGAGAGAGAGAGAGAGAGAGAGAGAGAGAGAGAGAGAGAGAGAGAGAGAGAGAGAGAGAGAGAGAGAGAGAGAGAACCTTCTGTCTTTTGTTTATTGTTTGTATTAGAAACTGTACCTTTTTATGTTTTAAGTCACCTTTGATTCGATTTAAAATGCTTTCGTTTTTTTTCCACTCTTCCTTTTTATCCTTTTCATAATCGGATCTTTCGAGAGTAAAACTGATTCTTTTGTTTTATTTGTTGGATTTCTGTTCGCCTTACCATCTGTAACATTTTCAATGTCTGATGTTTACTACCCAACTATGTACGTAGTAGTATTACCTAGTACCTACCTACATACCAATTCATCCTAATGATATTTGGTAGTGGGTGGTGCGTAATTTGGTAATGGATTTTAGTTTATCGATCGCTAAAACCGAATTTCATAAAGAGCTTGACCATACGTATTTTAGAAACACGAGGCCATTCCAGAACGATTTAGAGCGCAACCATCATGACTTATATAAAAAAAAAAAAAAAAAAAAAAATAATAGAGAGAGAGATAGAAAAAGAGAGTGAGGGGCTAAAGAAAAGACAGACGGTAAGAGAGAGGGAAGAACTGAAAAACAGAGACGGGACAAGGGTTAGAGGAAAAGACGGAGAAAGAGGAGTCTATAGAGAAAAGACAGAGAGAGAAAGAGGAGGCTATGAAAAGGCAAAAGAGTGGGGAGTCCTCATAAGACGGATTTGGTGCTGTCTGTTGTGTGTTGCATCACTTTCCAGGGGACTCATTAGTTTTTTTTTTTTTTTTTTTTTTTTTAATTTTTGAAGGCTGTCTGTTTTGTGTTGCATCACTTTCCAGGGGACTCATTAGTTTTTTTTTTTTTCAATTATTGAATCAACCAAAAATACTCCAGACGTCAAGCAGTGAAAAACTAAAAGATTTACAAGTTCCGCACCACTAAAAGAAAAGAAGAAGGACCGGGAAAAGAAGAACCTAAAATTTAATATGAAAGTACCTTATCAGCTGAATAAGTTAGTAGCGAGATTTGCCCCATACACACATACAGACGAACATTACAAACGAATAAACAAAAAGAAATCTCAAAAGTTCAATAAAAGCATGCAAAAAGCTAAAAAAAAGAGAAAGATACTACCGGTAAATAGCAATAGCTAATGGCAAATTGCTTTCAAGTCAAAAGGTAGGCAGAAATTGAAATGGAGAAAGAAAATTTTTCTTTCATTTAGTTAGAGACTGAAGCTAAAAAGCTAAAAAAAAGGAGAAAGATAGGTACTAGCGGTAAATAGCAATAGTTAATGGCAAATTGCTTTCAAGTCAAAAGGTAGGCAGAAATTGAAATGGAGAAAGAAAATTTTTCTTTCATTTAGTTAGAGACTGAAGCACATGATCTCGAAAGACTAACAAGAAATCCTATTCAAATATAATCAAGAAATATAAATAGTTGTAAAAAGAATATCTAACAAAAAGAGTAAGAAAAATAAAAATTGAAAAAAGCAGAAAATGAAGAAAAAATCTTTGCTGGGAAAACTGGGGGAGAAAAAAGAAAAAACTTATTTTCCGGCAGACTTGATTTTAATAATAAGAGCAATGCTGTATTATCACTATTATTAGGGTGGGTATTACCAGTTGTATTGTTGATAGTGCTCTGAAATACGGAAGTACAGCTAATATTCCTTTATCAAAATCAGTTGCTAGAAATACAGATCTGTATAAAAATTGAAAAAAGCAGAAAATGAAGAAAAAATCTTTGCTGGGAAAACTGGGGGAAAAAAAAGAAAAACTTATTTTCCGGCAGACTTGATTTTAATAATAAGAGCAATGCTGTATTATCACTATTATTAGGGTGGGTATTACCAGTTGTATTAAGAAATTGATTTTGTGCTTGAGTTTGACGATTGGAAAGAATATGTAGGAGGAATACCTAATTCGGGATTTCGGGGTTGGCATTTTCAATAATTTTCACTGCAGTGACAGCAGGATTTCTGAGCGTTGTCTTTATGATTTTGCTAAGTTTCTTTCTCTTTTACTGATGTCCTGTGTGTGTAGTACACGTAAAATATTTGATTTATGATTATCTTAAGATATATGGCTTTGAGCTTACATTCGGCGCCAATGACGAAATCAATACATGTATGTATTACCTTGGTGTGTATTTGTAAAATAATTATGATGAGAATGATGACTCATGTCGGTCCTTACTGCAAAATCCAGAGCCAATGGGCAAGTTTGATACTATTCAGTATAAATCAACATGGCATAGTGTTATCTTAAAGGCTCCTTTGTTTCTTTCTGTTTTACTGATGTCCTGTTGTCCTGTATGTGTAGTACACGTAAAATATTTTATTTATAATATGATTATCTTAAGATATATGGCTTTGAGCTTACATTGGGCGCCAATGAAGAAATTAATACATGTATGTTGTATTACCTTGGTGTGTATTTGTAAAATAATTATGATGAGAATGATGACTCATGTCGGACCTTACTGCAAAATCCAGAGCCAATGGGCAAGTTTGATACTATTCAGTATAAATCAACATGGCATAGTGTTATCTTAAAGGCTCCTTTCTCACCCTTCTTTCCAATGATTTCCTACAATATACCATCATGATTATGATGCTTAGATAACACAAGTTATTGTCTTCTCCCAACTTCTCTGATTGAGGAGGAAGCGCGGGGGAATTCCAAATGTCGGTTTTTACGCCCGGCAGTCGTGTTTATTCTTGACTCCCTTGATGATGCTCCCTCTCTCTAATTCATTTGGCTTAAAATGTTCGGGACGTGACTTGGAATGAAAATTATCTACTCAATCAGTATCAGCATTTTGAGAGAAGAATTTTCTTTTGCTGTTCAGCAGAAAAAAAATTCTGAAGTGGAAAACTCGCTATTTGTATTCATTCAAACAGTTTTTTTTCTTTAATTTTTCTTATTGACTTGTTTTCTTCTGCAGTTTCTCCTCTTATTATATTTCCCCTCTTATCCTCAATATTTTTCTTTAATCATAGTGATTTTAGTTGAAGAGTGTTAGAAAGAAAAACAACAATAAGCTCTTGTACAAGCACGATATCTTTTATGAACTTACTTGTTCTTTTTGTACTCCTGCTTCTTCCTCTAGTGTGTTTTGTAGTTGGGGGGTTTTGTTTCTGAGCTTTGTGTGTTGTTTTACACTAGATCTGGACTTGAACTGATCCTTTGATTACTTTGTGTGTTGTTCTTAACTTTAATTTTTCTTATTGACTTGTTTTCTTCTGCAGTTTCTCCTCTTATTATATTTCCCCTCTTATCCTCAATATTTTTCTTTAATCATAGTGATTTTAGTTGAAGAGTGTTAGAAAGAAAAACAACAATAAGCTCTTGTACAAGCACGATATCTTTTATGAACTTACTTGTTCTTGTTGTACTCCTGCTTCTTCCTCTAGTGTGTTTTGTAGTTGGGGGTTTTGTTTCTGAGCTTTGTGTGTTGTTTTACACTAGATCTGGACTTGAACTGATCCTTTGATTACTTTGTGTGTTGTTCTTAATAATCTTCAACTGTTGAGTTTTTTCAAGTATCTAAGTTGTCTTCTAGTTCTTGTGTGACATTGGATTGGGTTTTTAACTGATATAGGTTGTTTCTTGTGTGATTGTATGTGTATCTTTGCACCTTTGCTGTCAGCTTACCTATGTCTTTATTCCTTGTTGGTACAAGTGTACACTGCTTCATTCCTTCTTTTCCATGCTTCCCAAATTGTTCAATAATACCATGCAAATCTTCCATGTAGGTATTTGTCTATGTGAATGTTCTTGTTTTACGCTGCACTTACCAAACTTGAAAGACCTTCACGCTGTAAGCTTTGCGGAAAATGTATGATTTTATGTGGAAGACTGACATTTCACTGTCACTTCCATCTCTTTTCCCATCACTCTCAATTCTCACTCCATTTTTTTTTCTTTATCGCTCTCCTTCTTATCATACACATTTTCCGCTTATCCTCTCTCTCTCACTTTCTTCCTCAAAAACACTTCTCTTTCTCCAAAACCCCGAAGTTGTCAATTTTGACAGGTATGTGTGTGTGTGTGTGTGTATGTGTCTTGCTTATCCTGCTTTCCCATCCCTAAGGATAAGGGAGATGGGAAGATAGAGAGAGAAGGAGATGGAGGGAGGGAGAGAGAGATAAGTTTTTTTTTTATTTTGAATACGTTAAGCTCATCTTTTCCATACACTAGCGCGTCATTTCTCCTCTCTCTCTCTATCTCTCTCTCTCTCTCTCGTCTTTCTCAAACATCTGTCTAGTTATTCCTTCTTTCTTTCTTCTTCTTTTGCTTTCTTATTTATCTTCTTATCCTCATATGTGTATTCAAGGATTTTCATTAAACTCCTGAGAACTGCAACACATGTGTGTGTAGCGAGAGAGAGAGAGAGAGAGAGAGAGAGAGAGAGACAGAGAGAGAGAGAGAGACAGAGAGACAGAGAGAGTTAGGGAGGGAGAGAGAGGGGTTGTGTGTGCCTCGCTTTTCAATGTGATGGAACTTGTAAGATTGTGTGTGTTGGAGAGAGACGGAGATAGGGAGGCACAATAAATCATTTTTTCGTTAACCCATTCAACACTCATGGACCACGGTATTATTATCATTGCAGATATTGGTGGAGACGTCAAAATTACAATCCAGTTCGGTAGCGTTTAGCGTTGTGATCAAAGCGTTCAGCGCCCATAATCCAGGTCCATGTATGAATTTTCATATTTGATCATTTATCTCGAAATTTGACCACATTACCTAATTTGCTTTAAACTTGTTTAGTCTTTCTCACCCTTCTTTCCAATGATTTCCTACAATGTACCATCATGATTATGATGCTTAGATAACACAAGTTATTGTCTTCTCCCAACTTCTCTGATTGAGGAGGAAGCGCGGGGGAATTCCAAGTTATAACTATTGCGAGGGACTTATCGTCATGTGGACAGCTTTTAAAGTGAAGACGTTACCTGTGAAGAAGAAGACGCTTTAAAAGTGAAGAATTTACCTGAAAGCAGTAGATTGAACAAAAAGAAAGCAACAAAAAGTTCGAAAGTAAGCAGGAAAGTAATGATTTCCAATCTTTCCTCATCACACTCATCAATATTTTCCTCTGTGATTTCCCATCATTTCGTGACTTTCTCCATTTCCTACATGCCTGATACTTCCTCATGGGTTCACCATTTAATCACTCCCTACATTTCCTCCTTTCCTAATAATATCATCTAATATGGATTAATATGTCCTTACTCTTTTGCAGGCTGTACCTACTTCACCTTGAAGTTCCATCATTTTGTCACTTTCTCCTATTTTCTACATTCCTAATACTTTCAAATAAGTTCAGCATTTCCTCATCTCCTGTATTTCCTGTTCTCCTAATTCTTCCCCATCATTCATCATTCGCGCTTAACAAGTTCCCGCGAATGCATTATTTTTCATTCGACTCCTACTCCCCTACTCCTTTCGATGTAAGTCTTAACGGGTTTAATTCATATTCATAGGAAATGGGTGTTCTCCGACTTCTCCACATATTTTGCCTACGAAGTAAATTCAAAAGTCTTACGCAAGAACGAGCAAGAAAATTTCTAATGGGAAAATTAGAGAGTGGGTTGCCGAACTCGATCTCATGTGTGTGATAGAAAATAGAAATTAAATGGTACGTATACCTATGTATGGTACGTAGTTAAGAAATAGATATTTAAATACAATTTTAGGTGCTTAGATATGCTATTGTGTCGTCATTCTATGAATAATCTTACTCTTAGCAGAATAACAGACAGAATCACTAACTTAATAACCAAAGAAACTTCCTTAATATGTACATACATAACCAGTTGTTCTTAAGAAGTTTCTATATATTTTGAATATTTGACTCTTTTACCTGTTTAAAACTCCACACATAAACGGTGGTGTTGCTTCAAACTTCAAATAGTGCTGTGCATGGTGTTGCCTTTAATAATAGTCAACATTTCAGCCCAATTTTAACTCCTGTCCCTTGCTCCCTGCATGTTAAACATGCATCAGTATCCTGGGGAGGGGGAGAAAAAAGTTTCAAAGGTTTTTAACAAAAGCTTAATAGAATATTTCCTATTAGTTTTTCCTTCCCAAGCTTGTTATATCTGGGCGAGCGGCTTAAGCTAATAAATAAACAGAAACTTTTCGGGACAACTCGTGCGGTCATGGCTCCGAGCCAAAAACTTCGGTTTAATTCTAATCATATTTTATTTTTCCACGAAAATCTCCCTCTGTCCCTCATCCGCAGATGAAAATTATTTCAATTGTTATGTTTTCGAGGGATAAAAGAATGAAGGTGGCCCAGTGACGCACGAACGTGGGGGAAATTTCGAGGGAAATATCTTTTTCTGGGGGGACGGAAATTGTGTACCTTTTTCCCGAAAGATCGCTATCGAAGGGGCGACCCTTTTCCTCCCTCATTTAGTATTATCCAGAGGTATATTTGTGTTTTATGTTTACCTTACTCTTTATTTCCTTAGAATTCTGCAAACTGGTCATGTAAATTTTTGAAAATGTAGAAAATTAGAATAACTTTTCTCTTGATTGTCGTTCATCGTTGTAGGAACAATAGCAGTTCTCTCACGGATCGTATTCTGCTTTGCGAGGTGAGTTTTCAATGTTTTCCTCCGCGATATAACATCATAGCTACTGCAGAATATGAAGATCTTCATTTAAAATCCTATTGGACATGCACTATCCAACAAGAGCTTTCACAGTCGCAGATTTCAGGAAGAAAGCAATTATGATCATGACGTTCATAGCCTACATGAGAAGTCTGGGACACAGGATAAGGTAGGTGTTAAGTATTTCAGTATCTAAAAGATATCCAGTGAAACCAAATTTCATAAATGCCGTCTACCATATCTTTCTGAATTCCGAAGCCTTCGCCACTGGAAAGCCATGCCTGTATGCGGCGGAAAGGCTTTGCCTTGTCAACACCAGCGAAGTCTCATAATTCTCAAATCATAATCTTCAACTGTTGAGTTTTTTCAAGTACCTATCTAAGTTGTCTTCTAGTTCTTGTGTGACATTGGTTTGGTTTTTAACTGATATAGGTTGTTTCTTGTGTGATTGTATGTGTATCTTTGCTGTAAGCTTACCTATGTCTTCTTTCCTTGTTGGTACAAGTGTACACTGCTTCATTCCTTCTTTTCCATGCTTCCCAAATTGTTCAATAATACCATGCAAATCTTCCATGTATTTGTTTATGTGAACGTTGTTGTTTTACCCAACTTGAAAGACCTTCATGCTGTAAGCTTTGCGGAAAATGTATGATTTTATGTGGAAGACTGACATTTCACTGTCACTTCCATCTCTTTTCCCATCACTCTCAATTCACAATAGCTGTTCTCTCACGGATCGTATTCTTCTTTGCGAGGTGAGTTTTCAATATTTTCCTCCGCGATATAACATCATAGCTACTGCAGAATATGAAGATCTTCATTTAAAATCCTATTGGACATGCGCTATCCAACAAGAGCTATCGCACTCGCAGATTTCAGGAAGAAAGCAATTATGATCATGACGTTCACAACCTACATGAGAAGCCTGGGACACAGGATAAGGTGCTAAGTATTTCAGTATCTAAAAGTAAAACCAAATTTCATAAATGCCGTCTACCATACCTTTCTGAATTTCGAAGCCTTCGCCACTGGAAAGCCATGCCTGTATGCGGCGGAAAGGCTTTGCCTTGTCAACACCAGCGAAGTCTCATAATTCTCAAATGATATCAGGTATATAGGTGGTTTTGGTGGGGAGGTTTTTTATGTTCTGAATATTTGTATTGTTTGTGGGGATGCTGACGCAGGTTACATCAGTGGCAGGGTATAGGTGGTTTTGGTGGGGAGGTTTTTTATGTTCTGAATATTTGTATTGTTTGTGGGGATGCTGACGCAGGTTACATCAGTGGCAGGTTCGGTCCACAAACTTTTAGGAACAACTTTGAAAGGTCCTTTTCCTTATTAGATAGCTCCTAATTTTTGACAAAATCATTTAGGAACGACTTCGAAAATCTCTTTTTGGAGGGTTTTGAGGGCACGTTTTCTGAAATGTAAAATTCGAATTTTGTTTGATCAGCAAAATAACATTCTTCTCTTGAGCTGTAAGAGTTTTGATCGGGTACCTAATATCTACGTATTCCTAATTTAAAGGATTCCTCTTTCGAAAGAGGAGACAGGAAAACCCGACCAAAAATCTTAAATTTTTTATAGGCTCCCTGAATCCAGCATTTACTCCACCATTACTACCTACATTATCTACCTACTTTGTGTGAGGTTTTACAACATTTCACAACACTGTGTTACCTTCATGCCAACTGTGAAAGCATCTATTCCCCCATACTAGGATACACCTTCATCTAGCGTGTAAGTAATTTATTTTATTGTTCAGTTAGTAGGTAATAAATTAAACGGTAAGTGCTTTCCTTGATTGTTTATTATACCCCATTTAGTGAGTTTATTGTACCCCATTTCGTGTGTTATAGGTGTGACAGAGACATCTCATTTTTATCTCTCGAGCAAAAGAGCTTTTATGTAGCTCTTCTCCCTTTTTTTAATGTTTTAATCAATACGGGTTGCCAGGAACAGAAATCCGGTGGTATGTAAACTGTAAGTGTCTAAATTTTCCGTGGAAAAAGTCCTACAACTCTCGTTTACTCTTGTATTTTTTATAGGTGTGTATTATTTTACAGGTTTCCTCTGAAGTTTAATTCCATGTTACCAATTAAAAAAAAATCTGGTGTGAACATCACACGACTTTCCTTATCCTATTGAATGATGCTTATTTGAGTGTTCTTTTACCCTAACTTTTACAATATCTCTAACCTTTTTTTCGCTATAGCTGAAAACCGCCAAAAAAACGGTCGAAATCTGTCCAAGGAATTGTGATTCCCGTCTCATCTACACCAAAGGCTATCCCTCTTCCAGGTCTTCTAGTCTCCAACACATCCTCCTTACTGTCCGCCACTAGGGAGCTGGGAATCCCGTCCGGTAAATGATAGATAATAATCACTCTCATCCATCTTTCATAAACATCCCCCACCTCCCAGCGCTCCACCGCAAAACCTGGCCAAGGTAAGAACACACAGGGACACAGTTGGTGGTTTTGCGACAAAACAAACATACCCGAACATAAATTTCGCTTCAAATCTCATAAAAACAATCTTTCCCTGCCCTCTGACCCGTTGGCCCCTAGTGGTCCCCTATATGGGAAGATTTATTGTGCTCAAATCTTCGTTAGTCCGCCCCTTCTCGGGGAAGGTTTTTGTCGGACCCCCCGCAGGTTCCCAAACCCTTTCGGAGGGGATTTTATCGGTTTTTTGCTGCAACTTCTTCCCCCACCAAGCTCCTCCAATAATGATCGTTTCATTTCCTTGTGGCCGCTGTTTCAATTTTCTCGGTTTTTATGGAGGAGAGATAATAAATTGGAATGGAGTGTCCATTTGTCCTCACATCATGTTCAGACAAGGAATTAATGCGAATTATATCATCAAGTACGTGACGGAGTTTGAGCAGGACAATAAGGGCCATTACGGAATAATGGGATTGCATAATGGGATAGTTCTGATAATGTGATACAGTGATAAGTACTCAAAATAATTATCTAAAAGAGCAATCATTTATATATTTATTGATGAACTGCCCATTTTCAATAGCTGCTGCCGCAAAATATTATTAGTTCTGTTTACGAAATTCCTAGTTTTCAGTGATTTCCCTGCATTAACAAGAGATACCATTGTCATTTGACCTTCTGTGGCCGATAGAAGAGGGCCCAGATTTACCAGAATGAAATGGCGAATATCACATTCGTACACGTTAATGAGTCAAGTCCATCTCAAGAACATTCAAGATTCTCAAGAACATATTATCCAAAATTTCTCAATAACGCCCCCCACCCCCTTAGTTGGAACAGTTGAAAGTTTTGATACCCTCAATAAGCTTAACAAGCATGACGTAATTCTTCATCCTACGTGCACAACTGCACATTGTCTATTTTTCCATTAGGTAGATAATTAACATTCAGCCCTCCTATTATTAGTTCTGTTTACGAAATTCCTAGTTTTCAGTGATTTCCCTGACATAACAAGAGATACCATTGTCATTTGACCTTGTGTGGTCAACGGAAGAGGGCCCAGATTTACCGGAATGAAATGGCGAATATCACATTCGTACACGTTAATGAGTCAAGTCCATTTCAAGAACATTCAAGATTCTCACGAACATATTATCCAAAATTTCTCAATAACGCCCCCCACCCCCTTAGTTTTGGAACAATTGAAAGTTTTGATACCCTCAATAAGATTAACAAGCATGACGTAATTCTTCATCCTACGTGCACAACTGCACATTGTCTATTTTTCCATTAGGTAGATAATTAACATTCAGCCCTAATCAATTTTGATGGACAACTAATCATTTCTGATATTCTTGGTCAGTACCAGGATCCAGGAAGCTCCATAAAATATATCACATGGTGTGATTCACACACCGGGGCTTTTAACGACCGTGGTCGAATTTTTGAAAGCTTTAGTTTCCTTTACAGGGTGTTTCAAACATTTATCATTACCACAGGTGTCATGCAATACAGAAAATGTGAACGCCGATTTTTTGAAAGCTTTAGTTTCCTTTACAGGGTGTTTCAAACATTTATCATTACCTCAGGTGTCATGCAATACAGAATGGATGGATGCAATACAGAAAATGTGAACGGATTTCGAGAGAGCGATTCTTATTTTTAAAGAGGCAATCCCATGGTGGTAAGTTAGGTAGAAACACACTACTATCACCTATCACGTCACTTGAGCTCACGAGACGTGATAGTGTGTAATGTGAACGGGTTTCGAGGGAGCGATTCTTATTTTTTAAGAGGCAATCCCATGGTGGTAAGTTAGGTAGAAACACACTACTATCACCTATCACGTCACTTGAGCTCACGAGACGTGATAGTTAGTGTGTTTCTACCTTTATGTGCTTCAGCCAAATCTGACGGATGTAGCCAGCAGCTATAACACGTTGAACGAACCAGTTTCCGACTGAACACTGAAGTTAAGTAGTAACGTATTGAGCGGTTGGAATCGATAGGACTATCTGGGACATCACGCAGATCACGCTCTGCTGGCCATTTCGGTAATGCACTCAGCCTCGCAAGAAAAGACCTGAGGGACCTACGTCCAAAGGCACCCCGTACACGGACGGTGATATCAAATATGTGTCGGTTCCCCTAACAAATGGGATACCAAAAACCTTGCTTTTATTTTTCAGGGAAAACACAGGGCGAGTTTCTCTATAACACTCATAACACCGTGTTTTAGGGGGTTCTGGAGAATTTCTAATTATAAAACTTTGGGAACGGTATTCACCTGTGCGATTATTGAGGAGGTGGAGGAGGAGGAGGAGGAGGAGGTGAGGAAAGGGGGAGGAGGAGAAGGGGAAGGGGAGAGAGGACAAGGGAGAGGGTAGGAGGGGAAGAGGACAAAGGAGAGAGGGGAGAGTGCAAAATGTTACAAATGTTACAAATTGAAGGATAAACTTTAAAGCGAATGCGGCAATCATCTTGATGATATAAAAATATTATCTATTAAATTTCTTCACTACTGACATAATGGGTTAAAATAACCTACAGGTGGCAAGATGGCATAAAAACTTCTTTCTTCTGAACTGCTAAATGTGAAGTCCAAAAAAGAGCAAAGTCACCTCTTTTAGGATACTTATTTTCGGATAAATTAAGCCTATTTTCTGTTAAAAGGACCAGTTTATGGAGTATGAAGTTAAAAGGACTAGTTTATGGAGTACACACTACACTACACACTGTAGGTACGTTCCAAGGACATTCAAAGAAAACCCTTCAGATTATGATGAAACTGACGAGTATGTCCTTACTGATTCGTCAGAGCTACATTTCTATCCCTTATTTCTAAATAATAATTAACTAGAGGAAAAAGATAGTGTTTCATTCCAATTGCAGAAGATGATTTTCAACAGGTCAAATTCAGGAAAGAAAAAGTCACAGTTGAGTTAAGATTTCAAGACCTTTTTATTTATATTGTTTGCCAAAGCTCTCTCAAAAAGCATCCATCTCGCGGCTCAAGTTGTAATATTGTAAAAGAGGTTCAAGATAACATGACTTTACAGTATTGTAGGCAATGTCAATTAACACATTGACTGCCCAGCATGAAATGGTGGTGTATAACCACAGGCCCGCGATGTCAGCGATGTATCGTTGACGGGGCCCTCAGGCAGCTCCTGGAGGTGTATGCATGGGGAACAACACGTCTGTTGCTGGCTCCATGTTTTTTGATGAATAAATAATGTCGAACCCCCAAAAACCACTTTCCTGTTTCGTAAATAAAATGTAAAAGAACTGTCTACCTATTGTTCGGCTTTGGGACATTTAATTAGCCTTTTTGAACGAATTGAATGTCAATTTACCTAAGATAAGTGATTGAAAGTAAGGTGATTCCACTTTCTTTACTGGAGATTTAAAGTATATTTCTAGTAATTTTATAGACACTAATATGTCCCAATGAGTTGACAAGACTATTAAGTTAATTGCAAATATTTTATCAAACTCGTTGAATTTATTGAAATATTATTTAACACAATGTTTACACAATTTAGAAACATAGGTAATTTTGCGGCATTGACATATCTTTTAAGTAACTAATGTATAAATAACTCCATGGCGAAGACAGGAAAAAAGCATACCACTCTAATTTATAAATCAAATAATAAATATTGTGATATTGTAACATTGCTTTTGAATTTAGAATTATGTAGGTTGTTATTTTTAATTCAAATATTGCTTAAAATAATATTGCTCTGGAGACTAGAGGTAGGTCGAAAGTATGGTCACGTTGTTCCTATAGGTTTTGATTCCCGTCCGGGGCGGATTTTATCTGTTCGTTCTCGGAATGGCTGGCTTTCTCCTGTCTTGATGTCTTCCTTCTCTCTTAGATTTCGGGACGATAAGACATTAGCAGTTACAGGGAACTGTAAAAAAAAAATGCCCTGATTACCAAAGGTTGGCTAAAATTGGTTGTGCTAATTCTTTCCTAAGTATGGCGAATCCTTGCTTTAAGTTTAAGGTATACATGTAGGTACTTAAGTATAAAATATAATATAATCATAGTTCCTGTAGAAGTAGAGAAAAACAACAGCAACGGTAAAAAACAATGCAAAACATCATCATTGGAATTTGAGCATGATTTCCATTCAACTTTGTGCGGAGCTGAGATATTTCATATTTTTATCTGCGGAGGAAAAATGTTATGTTAAACAATAAGACTCATCAAAATGTTTAATGTTAACCACACTACCATAACAATACTGTAGCATAATATTGTGCAAAATGTTACAAATCGTTGAAATTGAAGGATAAACTTTAAAGCAAATGCGGCAATCATCTTGATGATATAAAAATATTATTAAATTTCTTCACTACTGACATAATGGGTTAAAATAACCTACAGGTGGCAAGATGGCATAAAAACTTCTTTCTTCTGAACTGCTAAATGTGAAGCCCAAAAAAGAGCAAAGTCACCTGTTTTAGGATACTTATTTTCTGATAAATTAAGCCTATTTTCTGTTAAAAGGACCAGTTTATGGAGTATGAAGTTAAAAGGACTAGTTTATGGAGTACACACTACACACTGTAGGTGCGTTCCAAGGACATTCAAAGAAAACCCTTCAGATTATGATGAGACTGACGAGTATGTCCTTACTGATTCGTCAGAGCTACATTTCTATCCCTTATTTCTAAATAATAATTAACTAGAGGAAAAAGATAGTGTTTCATTCCAATTCCAGAAGATGATTTTCAACAGGTCAAATTCAGGAAAGAAAAAGTCACAGGTGAGTCTTTAAGATTTCAAGACCTTTTTATTTATATTGTTTGCCAAAGCTCTCTCAAAAAACATCCATCTCGCGGCTCAAGTTGTAATATTGTAAAAGAGGTTCAAGATAATATGACTTTACAGTATTGTAGGCAAATGTAGGCAATGTCAATTAAGTGTCAAAGATTCAAAGGAGTCAACATGATTCTTGTGTTCCTACATCAGTTTAGACAAGACCGAGTTGAAAACCATCACACTTGATAATATTTTACATAACATAAATGTTTTTGAGTGAATACTATTGACAGAGCCTGAAAGAGAAAACTACCCGTCAACGATATATCACTGACGGGGCCCCAGAGTAAAAATGACCGTCAGCGAAATATCGCTGACGCGGCAGTCAATGTGTTAAGTGTCAAAGATTCAAAGGAGTCAACATAATTCTTGTGTTCCTACATCAGTTTAGACAAGACCGAGTTGAAAACCATCACACTTGATAATATTTTACATAACATAAATGTTTTTGAGATCAATTTCATTAAAGCTGACTTTTACTAACTTAATCTAATTGGGGGAGCTAGACTAAGGGGTATGTAATATTTTTTGTTGGGTATTATGTTACATTGGAACAATTTTAAAATGGAACGAGGGTAAATGAAATTTTGGTGTAACAATTTATATCGCAAAAAAATAAATAAAATGTAAAAGAACTGTCCACCTATTGTTCGGGTTTGGGACATTTAATTAGCCTTTTTGAATGAATTATTGAATGTCAATTTACCTAAGATAAGTGATTGAAAGTAAGGTGATTTCAGTTTCTTTACTGGAGATTTAAAGTATATTTCTAGTAATTTTATAGACACTAATACATATGTCCCAATGAGTTGACAAGTTAATTGCAAATGTTTTATCAAACTCGTTGAATTTATTGAAATATTATTTAACACAATGTTTACACAATTTAGCAACATAGGTAATTTTGCGGCATTGACATATCTTAAGTAACTAATGTATAAATAACTCCATGGCGAAGACAGGAAAAAAGCATACCACTCTAATTTATAAATCAAATAATAAATTAATATTGTGATATTGTAACATTGCTTTTGAATTTAGAATTATGTAGGTTGTTATTTTTAATTCAAATATTGCTTAAAATAATATTGCTAGGAAAAATGTTCTAACGAACAGAAAACGCAATAAATAACAACAATAATAATTAAGAATGAAACAGACTAGAAAGAAAGAACAAAGAAGAAGAAATCGTGGCAGAGGAAGAGAAGGAAAAGGATAGGAATCCGAGGCAAAAGGACGAGGAGAAGGAGAAGAAGAAGAAGAAGAAGAAGAAGAAGAAGAGGGAGGGCGAGGATAAAGAGAAGACGGCGAAGAAGGAGAAGGAGGAGGAGGAAGAGGAAGAGGAAAAACACTGAGAATTAGTGGCGTGTTTTCCATGAAATCTTAGGGAAGAACAGCTTTCCTTCCTCCCTGCGATTATTTCGTTACGCCCTTTATTTACCACTTAGGTACATAACATACATTGTAAGTGATTATCCAACCTGGATTCTACGACCATCAGCAGAATCATCATCTGGATCGAACGGTAGAGATAGCACTAGGCAAAAATGTCGCAATGTCTTTGTCATTTCTTGTATTTAGGTATTTGTGTTTAAGTAACCAATATTAGTATGGAGAGTTTAAAGAAATAAAGGCCGGGACACACATAACCACACCGAGACCGTTCCGAAATACGGCCAAAGTTTGGACGTGCTACGTGGAAGAGAAGGAAAAGGATAGGAATCCGAGGCAAAAGCAAAAGGACGAGGAGAAGAAGAAGAAGAAGAAGAAGAATAGGGAGGACGAGGAGAAAGAGAAGACGGCGAAGAAGGAGAAGGAGGAAGAGGAGGAGGAAAAACACTGAATTAGTGGCGTGTTTTCCATGAAATCTTAGGGAAGAACAGCTTTCCTTCCTCCCTGCGATTGTTTCGATACGCCCTCTATTTACCACTTAGGTACATAGTGTGTGATTATCCAACCTGGATTCTAAGACTATCAGCAGAATGACCATCTGGATCGAACGGTAGAGATAGCACTAGGCGAAAATGTCGCAATGTCTTTGTCATTAAATTTCTTGTATTTATGTATTTGTGTTTAAGTAACCAATATTATTATGGAGAGTTTAAAGAAATAAAGGCCGGGACACACATAACCACACCGAGACCGTTCCGAAATACGGCCAAAGTTTGGACGTGCTACGGCGAGAAAGAAAACAACGCGTTTTAACGTTTTGGGATCACACACCACCGCAACTGCAACCATGTGCCTATTATTCCAATGTCTTTTATTGTGCCGATTCAATACCACTATCAGATATCTTGAGTAGTCGATTATTGATAATTTGGTAGAACACAATAATATGAAACATTTGATAAAAGTCTTCATAGAAGACCAACATAAGTTCTTCGGTCAAATTTAAATGAACTTCGAAAATCTAATATTTTAAATGATAAGAATAAAGTCGAAAAAATATTGCTCTCGTGTAAATTTATTGCTTTTTTAAATTGAAATTTGTGGAAAATAATTTTGAAATTTTGTGTTAGGAACATCATTGAATCAATACTGAATTTTGCCCTTATGAATTCCTTTTTGCACCTTGCATAAAGCAATTTTATTTGTTGCTTATATTAATTTATTAGTTAATATTTCATTCAGTCTTCTGATCTGTTCATAATAGGTAATTTTCATAGAGAAAACACGCAACACCAAAAATGAACACCAAAAGATACAGAACAACACATAAACGGAAAAAAGTAAACATTGACAAAACACCAACAATTCTAACAATTACACTAAACATGTAAACATCAATAAAAGAAATGAAGGCAGAAGAAAATAGACGAAATATTTAAAATACACGTAAAGAATAAAGTAGTATGTTGGTATTAGTAAAAATATCAGATAGCAAAATAGATCCATAGGTAAATATAAAGAATTTTGCGAATTAGGTACCTCAATTTTGATGAATCTATCATGAGAATTAGCAAGAGAAAGTAACTCTTTGTTCCAATATTCTCACATGCATCTCGAGTAGCAACTGTATTGTTTCATTAAGTTTTACATTTACCAACTGATTATTATTTTTCTGGATCATACAGTAAGACTTTTATATTATTCCTTCTAAATAAATTTGAATAAATAGCGAATTTTCCCCATATGAATTTCTTTACAACCTGCATAACCTTTTTAATCTTTTCTTCATGGATTGGATATAGGGTGAGTGTAGCACCTATGGTCAGTGTAGCACCTATGGACACTTTACACGTGTCCAAGGCATTAGCGTTTAAACAACACCAAGTAAATAAAAGATTATATCGAGTCAACTAAGAAATTTATAGGTAAGATAGGAAATCATAGTAGCTATGACATTAGAATAAAGATGCTTTATTTATGTGTGTTTAGCTAAATTCTCTTTAGGAATGATTTAAACATTTTTTTTTTCTTCATTCATAGGTAGGTACGTACATGTTTGATTAAAAGATTTCTTTTACACCAATGAACATCTTTGTGAGCCAGCCTAGTTAGCTTAGTTGGTAGTGCGTCTGCCTTGTAAGCGCTAGGCCGCGGGTTCGATTCCCGCCCGGGGCGGATTTTGATAAAAAAGTCAACGATATATCGCTGACGGGGATTCACTCTTAGGTTCACGTAAAATATACCAAATGATTCCTCACAGGCCCCACTATTCAGTAGCAAAATTGCCTAAACTCTACGGTCAACCACCTCACTCAACGTTGTTTCAATTTCCTGTTATTAATTTGCCTTTCAAATCTCTCCCTCTGGTTCCACAGTGCATTCATCTACCCAAACCTACAGCTACAGATTTTATTAATAAAATACAATAACGAGTTCATTTTTTTCTCTCCTGAAACCCATCAGTGTCTGTGATAACCAGAGTCCTTCAAATATGACGTTTATTTTTCTTAAAATATGACTCTAAAAATATGACTTTATGACAGATTGGCGAACGTAAAGCGGCGGGCGGCAACAGCTTGCATATATTTTCTTACTTTTTTAAGAGCAGAAAAAATCTAGGTACTTTTTTTCAATACTGGAATATTATTTTTTCCTTCTTTTTTTTCAATCAAATTGGGTGGTTGCACTTTAGGAATGGAGGGCATTGACAGGGCTGAGGGCCCGTTGAATGCAGATGGACTGGACAAACAACAAAATCAATGAATCTATCAACTTGAGTGATCCTGATTCCTGATCATGAATATACGGACGGTTTCTAATAGGTTCATTTTCAATTGATTTCTAAAAAAAAAAATTGTTGATTTTAAGCTACAAACCTATCCCAGGATGACGTCATGATTGTAGTTAGGTATAGATAGCTGTATAAATCCTAGTGGAAAAGGATCACACTGATGACCGATATTAGTCACGGTAGAAAATCAAAAGCAAGGTTTTGTATACAACTTAGCAACTTACGAGTGGCGGCATAAGCAAAATTTCCTAAGAGCCCCCTATTGGGACTTTCTGGAGTTCTTAGCTGCTGTTTCAATAAATAAATTTTCTACTGTTTTAATAAATGAAAAAGTTTACAACAGCCTCTCACAACTTCCTACTGTTGATTTCATATTTTGTCAAACTCTGGTCTGACCTAGGGATATAAAGTGGACTTAAGTCACTCACCCACTCGGCACACGATATAGATTCCACCGTAACCAAGTACCTACTTTTTACGTACATAGGTACTTGCCTATAACTTTACATTATGTATTTTTTTTAGTTTATGTTTTTTATACGGTATACATACCTATGCTTGTACTATAGTATGAACCGTACATCTAAAATTATAGTAAGATATCTACTATCTACCCAGATATAGTAATTGTAGTATATACGTACATATAGGTACCTATTTATAAACCAGTTTTCGCGCTTGTACTACCGAATTTATTTTTTGTTTATTTCTTATTTAACTAATTAGTATTGTTTAATATTCTCAAATTACTGTATATTTTTTAGTTGTAGCTATGTGTCGAATTATAAAACTAGTTTGACCTACCTACAATAATTCAGTACCTACGCTCTTTCAAATTGCTAATTTGCTTTATTTCTGGACCACAAAGGAGGAAAAAACTTGAGGGACAGATGATGCGAATGTTCCCATTTATTTACTCACTAGTAAGAAAATTTGGACTGTACACTTGACTGGAGCAAGACTAGTACTACAGTGGAATCAGCGGGAATTGGGTTAAACTCAAAGTAGATAGGTAGTATAGGTACATAAGTATTGCCCACACTTTGGCATTTCTTCCTAAATTTTCGAACTGGAATGGATTGGTTTCAAAGGATTGAAGATTGAAGAAAGCATTTTTTAGTCCGTCCTTCCTTTATTAAATTACAATAGTAATAATAAAAGGTATAGGGACGGACTATTGTATTCGCTTCGGTGTCTGTCTGTGTCTGTCTGTCTGTGTGTGTCTGTCCCCATAGAACAGGCTTGTCCAACTCACGAAAATCACACCTTCTACGTTTGTGTACCGAAGACGTGAATGTCGATATTCACGCACTTGTGTCAGCTGCAGAGTGTCCACAGAAATCGCACTAATGTCATCATGTGGTAAGTTTTCATAATAAAATAAAATTATAATATATTATAATTACATTACACCAGTACATACACCATAATTACATTACATTATGTTCGCGGATTTCGCGATTATGTTCGCGGATTTCGCGATCTTGTTCGCGGATTTCGCGATTATGTTCGCGGATTTCGCGATTATGTTCGCGGATTTCGCGATTATGTTCGCGGATTTGGCGATTTCGTTCGCGGATTTCGCGATTGTGTTCGCGGATTTGGCGATTTTGTTCGCGGATTTGGCAATTATGGTCGCGGATTTGGCGATTTTGTTCGCGGATTTTGCGATTATGTTCACGGATTCGGCAATTATGTTCGCGGATGCGCGTCCCGAATCGACATTTTGGATATTTGGCAAGCCTACTATTAGGTCTCTGTATACCTATTAGGTATCTGGCTGGATCTTATTAGGTATCTGTCACCTTCATAAACCAATCTTAGAACAAAAATCTGGTGTGAACATCACACGACTTTCTATTACATTTGCAGTAAAAAAAAATGTAATAAAAGGGAAATTTGTTGACACAGGGGAGTATCGGACGATTGATAAGAGTGGTATAAAAGTTGATCTGCAACCAGAAGCAGAGAGAATTAAATTTTAATGATTCTGTTTAAGGGGTTCGATTATTTATTTATCATTTAGACATTTCAAATACTTACACAATTTTTAAACAGCATACAAACTTTCTGCACAGTACCATCAATGTATGCTTACAGCATTTTTATTTCTCTGAACCCTAAACTGTTTTCAAGAGGTTTGATGGAGGGAACTGTAATTGCTAAGGTCTCATCGTTTTTAAACAGCATACAAACTTTTTGCACAGTACCATCACTGTATGCTTACAGCATTTTTATTTCTCTGAACCCTAAACTGTTTTCAAGAGGTTTGATGGAGGGAACTGTAATTGCTAAGGTCTCATCTGTTGAATGAATTCGTTCCCCCACGGATAACAAAATCTACTCTATGATCACTTTGATAAGGTATCTATACTTGTTCCTATGAAAATTGGTGGAGATGTCAAAATCACTTCAAATCATTCAATAATGTTAGATCTTTATATACAAATAGTGGAGATGACAAAATCACTTCACATTATTCAATAGTGTTGGAACTTAACACAAATAGTGGAGATGACAAAATCACTTCAAATTTCAAATCATTCAATAATGATAGATCCTTACACAAATAGTTAGTGGAGATGACCAAATCCCTTTTTAAGCTGTCGGCGATGTCACATTCAATACACAAGTTGTCAATGGATTACCGAATTTAAGCAACGTTGCGCGTGGTTGATATCCGGTCGGGTGACTACCGGTTGTTACTGTCTTTTAACCGTGCGTATGCGTGAGATATTCATGGTACCTATCTCACGGTGCTAGGGATTTCAACCCTTTGGATTGGGATTTAAACCCTTTGGACGCCCTGAAAAAAATCTTACCAAACCATTAATACTCGTGTGCGAACGGCCTCCACACCTGAGGATAAATATCTTGGCAAAATGAAGCTTACAATTTATACTTATAATGAAGTTTACAATTTATTTTTATAAAGCTTAACAATTTATGTAATCCAGACTTGACATATTCAGGTAAAAATTCAGAACATGCCTAAACTCTACGGTCAACCACCTAACTCAACGTTGTTTCAATTTCCTGTTATTAATTTGCCTTTCAAATCTCTCCCTCTGGTTCCACAGTGCATTCATCTACCCAAACCTACGCTAAGCTATACCTACATTGCTATAGATGTGCTATACATTGCTATAGATGTGCTATACATTGCTTTGGCTATTTGGCTCTACATTGAGCTTATGAGTAATCTTACAGTTGTATAATCCCTCATGTCACTTTTATTTTGAGAGGAGTCTCAGCACCAAACCTACAGCTACAGATTTTATTAATAAAATACAATAACGAGTTCATTTTTTTCTCTCCTGAAACCCATCAGTGTCTGTGATAACCAGAGTCCTTCAAATATGACGTTTATTTTTCTTAAAATATGACTCTAAAAATATGACTTTATGACGTTTATTTTTCGTGAAGGAAGGAGGAAGAGCTCGGTTGAGATCCAAACTCTGAAACTGCAGTGCAAAGAACCCGCTCTAGTGAACTAAATATTCAGCCTCTCTTTGAAATGAGAGGTATTTTTTTATGCGGACTCGAGTTTTTGGTAGATTTTATCGTTTTTATCCTTATTTGCTAATTGATGACCTGATAGACAGATACAGGCAAAAGGTATTTTTATCTGGGGCCTATTCCTAAAACCCTAAAAGACACGGAGTTCTCAAAGGGATAGATACGTCGCTTTTCAACTGTCGTTTGCTAACTGCAACATCACTTTCTTCAGCAATTGACCTCCTATTCTACAATTAATATTTATTTATTTAGTTAACTGTGGAAGCACCCACTCTATGCCACAAAGGCTTCTAAGGAGCTTATTTTACTTCCCGTGTCCCTGAGGCAGGTAAAGGATTGGGTTTACTACAAGGCTAATCCGGCTAAAGCCACCTTATTCGGAAGGCTAAAGACGGAAATCCGATTTTTTTTTCTTCTAGTTAAGCAAGGTCTTTTTACTGAATTATTAGTTGTATGTATTATTCTTCAACCCATCAAATATACGAGACCTTGTTTAGACTGCTGGGGTAAAGGGACTTTTCAGTCCTATTCGGGCAGGATAAACAAGATATATTCTATTCTTACCGAGTCACTGGATTATAAACCAGGTCCTCGATTTACAGCTACATATATCGAAGCTCAAAAGGGTACAGGTCCAACACGACATTTTACCCAACAAATTCCTACGATGCGGGTAACCATCGCCGTGCCGTCGCGTCGGAGTACCTACATCACGAGATACTGGACATTTCGGTGTGCTGTTCTATTCTGTGCACCAAAAAGCGAAATTGTCAAGATTAATCGTCTCACATGGTAACATTGGCAACCTTTTCCATTACAAAACCCTGGAAACTGAAATCCGAAAAATTCTTAATCTTCTAAAAGAGATCCTTCAGGATATGGCATCCAAAGACCCCTGAATCTGCTGAACTGTAGCTGTCAACAGGTCAACACTTATTCCAATCCAACAGCCAAACTAACAATTGGGCAATTGGAGAAGTAAAAGGTAGATTACATGCTCCTGGTTACAGTTTTGACCATTCACTCAATGGTCAAATCCAAGTCTTCTAACAAGTGGAACCCAGAGACAGAAAAAAACTATTTGATCTGTATAAAAGATTATCGCACCGGTCAATTGCATATCATACCTCAGTGAGCTGCTCGATCACCAATGGTCAAATCCAAGTCTTCTAACAAGTGGATCCCAGAGACAGAAAAAAACTATTTGATCTGTATAAAAGATTATCGCACCGGTCAATTGCATATCATACCTCAGTGAGCTGTTCGATCAAGTAGACGGGGAGTGAAATAAATTCTCAATTTATTTAAATCGAATTTAATTATTTTTTGAAGTTTAAAATTTAATTTTTAGTGTTTCAGTGTTTTGTGGATTTACCTGGTGCCAAAATGAAACTTTTTGTAAGTATACGAGACTTGCTTAGCAATGTTATTTTTTTCCAGTGATTTGGAAATTGTGCTTGGTTTGGTAATCAGTATACCTACCTGGGTGTTCTTTGAATTTCATTTTAAAATTTGTCTTTTGAATATTATTTTGATGATTTACCTATTCAATTTTTCGTTTTACCCACGAATTCAGTACGTAACTGTGGGGTAATGGGAGTATCAATGTGCGTTAACAGCATTATAATTATGTACAGACCTTTTGCAAACAATCTCATTTAAATTCGACTGACCTTTTCAAGAGTTAAAAGAATGCAAACTTAGACTGCTCAAGTTTCGAATTGGTTAGTCCTTAGTCCTCATCAGCCAGCTTTAGTGCTTAGTGTTATCAATAACTGTAAAAGTCTCGACAACTTGTTGTGAGAAGGATGTACTTACTTAAATTTTATGAGATGACTTGGACTCGAACTACCAACCTCCAGATCCGAAGTAAACAAAGTCTGATTACCATTAATAAAAATGTGTTTTGTTTCACTATTTTGAAAAATAGTCATTCAGTCCGATTTCAGCAAGATACGTAATAAAGGTCATTTGCCTGGATATTTCACAAAACAGATTTCGTAGGAAACTTTCGGTCTAGTTTTTGGGACTCATTGGACATTTGCGGGCTCTTTTTGAACGTCAGAGTAAGGTTTACAAGGCTCATGATAAGTACACATTTTGTTTACTCTCACAATTAGATCCCAAAATTTCAAATTTATAAGCAGTTCTAATCACAATTTGTTTACAATACTGAGCAGTCTCATAATAAGCGTGATGTAATCGCTCCAGGTAGCACACACTAAAACCAACATCATCTTCACCCAGGAGGAATTTCTGTATTATCATTATTCATTAATTTGAAATTTCCGGTCTTCCTTATTAACCTAGAAATCTTTCCGAATTCAGAACTCAGCATGCATGCTGTCATGAATGTTTCAGAACCAGTTTTTGGCCAAAACCCAATGTGAATTTTTTATACCAGGTGATAGTATAGGTGACATTTTATGCAGAACTACCTAATTTGAAATTTCCGGTCTTCCTTATTAACCTAGAAATCTTTCCGAATTCAGAACTCAGCATGCATGCTGTCATACTCTGAATGTTTCAGAACCAGTTTTTGGCCAAAACCCAATGTGAATTTTTTATACCAGGTGATAGTATAGGTGACATTTTATGCAGAACTACACATAACTATGGTTATTATAAAGATGTTACATATTATAGCATACAGGTCATCATCATAATCTTATGAGTCACATCTTACAGTAGGGGTCTTACTAGAATCACAGATGAGACTAGTTTCTCTGACATTTACACCGAATCTCTTTTGTAGACCTGTAATTTACATGATAACATATGGAATTTGATATTCACATGATTGCACTTTAATTTGATCCTCACATCAGAGTATCTAATTAATTCAATCACTACATTAATTTGCTAAAAGGGTGTCTGAATATTTTCTGAGTTAGTTCTAGACTATGGAAGTGGTCTACATTACGTAGAATTGAGGTACCATTGTTTTGTGTATTTCAGGTAAAAAAATTATGCTTCGACCGATTCTTGTTGTGTTTTAAATTTAAACTGTTATCGATATTCATCAACCGAGTATGAACCTGTCTTATAACAGGGAAATAGGTACTAGGTAGTTTTAAAAACTCTGTAGTACTTTGTTTTTCCACATGACTGAGCCACTCTGTACTTCCTGTTCCAGGTTTGCCTAGCATTGTTAGCTGCAGTAGCTCTTGCTGACAAGACCTCCTCGCAGAACGAGCAAAAAGAGAACAAAAATGGAAAGAGAGGAATCTTCGGCGAAAGTCTGGGATATGCTGATTCACTGCCAGTCTACTTGACTCCACCAGCTGTTGAATCATCTTACCAATCCTATGTTGCTGCTAGTCCTGCCCCAGTCATTGTTGCCAGCCCTGCCCCAATCATCGCTGCCAGCCCTGCCCCAATCATTGCTGCCAGCCCTGCTCCAATCATCGTAGCCAGCCCTGCTCCAGTTTATGCTGAAGCTGCTCCCATCTATGCTTCCCCTGCTCCTGTCTATGCTGCCGAAGCTCCAGTCATTGCTTCCGGCCCTGAAGTTGTCATTGACTCTGGTTACTCTGGAGCCAGTGCAGGTTCTTTCGTTGAAGAATCTTCAGCATACGCTGCTGGTGCTAGTTACGGTGCTGGTGCAGGAGCTGGAGTTGGTGCTGGCAGAGCTTACGGACCAAACGAAGGCGTCCTCAGACAGGTCACTTACCACAGAGATGTATCCGTTCCAGTATCCATCCCACAGCCATTCCCAGTTGAAAAGCAAGTCTACTACCCAGTCCATGTTCCCGTCCAAGTCCCAGTTGAGAGACCCGTCCCATATGCCGTAGAAAAGCCAGTGCCTTACCCAGTTGAGAAGCCAGTCCCCGTCCCAGTCGAAAGAGAAGTCCCCTACCCAGTCAAGGTCCCAGTCAGAGTTCCAGTGATCCTTACTCCGGAGCTAGTGCAGGTTCTTTCGTTGAAGAATCTTCAGCATACGCTGCTGGTGCTGGTTACGCTGCTGGTGCTGGAGCTGGCATTGGAGCTGGAAGAGCTTACGGACCAAACGAAGGCATACTCAGACAGGTCACTTACCACAGAGACGTATCCGTTCCAGTATCCGTCCCACAGCCATTCCCAGTTGAAAAGCAAGTCTACTACCCAGTCCATGTTCCCGTCCAAGTCCCAGTTGAGAGACCCGTCCCATATGCCGTAGAAAAGCCAGTACCTTACCCAGTTGAGAAGCCAGTCCCCGTCCCAGTCGAAAGAGAAGTCCCCTACCCAGTCAAGGTCCCAGTCAGAGTTCCAGTGATCAAGCCATACCCAGTCCCAATCGAGAAGCACTTTCCAGTTGTCACCGGTGAAAGAACCGTGTCCTTCCCAGTAGCCCAGCCAGTTTTCATTGACAGACCCTACCTTGCTTTCCAGACACCAACCTACAGCGCAAGCACCATCACCTCAGGAAACGGTGCCTTTGGTGGATTCTCTGGTGCCAGTGGATTCTCAAGCGGAAGTGGATTCTCTGGTGGTAATGCTGGATACTCTAGTGGCAACAGATACACCAGTGGAAGTTCTGGATACTCCAGTGGAAGTTCCGGATACTCCAGTGGTAACTCTGTATACTCCAGCGGTCGTTACTCCAGTGGATCTTCCAACAGTGGATTTGTTCCAGTCAGCAGACCAGCCGTCTACAAATCTGCCAACAACGGAGGCAGCTACCCTGGTCAAGGTCAAAGATACTCCAGCTACGGACCAAAATCCTCCTCTTCCTCCTATTAATGAACTCGATCTAGCTTTTAGCAATGTATAATTTGCTGATGTGCTTGTTGATCGCCAGTTCTCACTAGTCAATATGCATTTCTTACTTAGTCTGGTCAAGGTCAAAGATACTCCAGCTACGGACCAAAATCCTCCTCTTCCTCCTATTAATTAACTCGATCTAGCTTTTAGCAATGTATAATTTGCTGATGTGCTTGTTGATCGCCAGTTCTCACTAGTCAATATGCATTTCTTACTTAGTGAACTTTGTGATACTATACCTTATGAAATCTTTGAGCAAAAAGTATTGTTTGTTTTTCTTTTAAAGACGTTGGCAGCTCAATTCGGTAATTCTTAGATCCTTTTATCTCCACGATCTTTCCAACTGGAACCGTTTTTCTATCTCTTTGTTTTGTCTTTTATCTTGGCGTGTGCACCAAATACCGTTTGCTTGCTTATCTCTTCATAATGATTTTTTACTTTCCTTTTTCTCTCAAAAAGGTCAGGGGATACTCTTTTGAAGAAGTGAATGAATGACTACTCCCGTATATCTCGACATGTGTGGGGAAACAGTAGGACAAAGGTGAGGGATATCAAGAGCTATATAATACGTAGAGGGATGATGATTATTGAAGGTAAGATGGTTAGAGAATGTGGAAGCACTTCAAGTATTGATAGTTCTCCACAAGTTATAGGTACACGCGTTCCGGTATACAGGGTGGTCGTAGGTTAGGTGAACGGTAACACGGTATAACATAATGAGAAGAGATAATATTGGTTATGTTGAGAACCTAATTTTCATTTTAAAAAGTTATCATGCTTGGCAATCGAATTAGGCTGATAGTTAAGTAGGTACATGTTTAGGGGTTTTAAAGAAATATCAATGGATAGAGCGAAAGCCATCTTTTATTATCTTTAAAACTTTTGTCCGTCAATAGTGGAGAGAGAGATAGAAAAAGATAGTGAGGGGCTAAAGAAAAGACAGACGGTAAGAGAGAGGGAAGAACTGAAAAACAGAGACGGGACAAGGGTTAAAGGAAAAGACGGAGAAAGAGGAGTCTATAGAGAAAAGACAGAGAGAGAAAGAGGAGTCTATAGAGAAAAGACAGAGAGAGAAAGAGGAGGCTATGAAAAAGAAAAAGAGTGGGGAGTCCTCATAAGACGGATTTGGGGCTGTCTGTTTTGTGTTGCATCACTTTCCAGGGGACTCATTAGTTTTTTTTTTTTTCAATTATTGAATCAACCAAAAATACTCCAGACGTCAAGCAGTCCATGAAAAACTAAAAGATTTACAAGTTCCGCACCACTAAAAGAAAAGAAGAAGGACCGGGAAAAGAAGAACCTAAAATTTAATATGAAAGTACCTTATCAGCTGAATAAGTTAGTAGCGAGATTTGCCCCATACACACATACAGACGAACATTACAAACGAATAAACAAAAAGAAATCTCAAAAGTTCAATAAAAGCATGCTTTTAACGACCGTGGCCGATTTTTTGAAAGCTTTAGTTTCCTTTACAGGGTGTTTCAAACATTTATCATTACCTCAGGTGTCATGCAATACAGAATGGATGGATGCAATACAGAAAATGTGAACGGATTTCGAGAGAGCGATTCTTATTTTTAAAGAGGCAATCCCATGGTGGTAAGTTAGGTAGAAACACACTACTATCACCTATCACGTCACTTGAGCTCACGAGACGTGATAGTGTGTATCTACCTTTATATGCTTCAGCCAAATCTGACGGATCTAGCCAGCAGCTATAACACGTTGAACGAACCAGTTTCCGACTGAACACTGAGGTTAAGTAACGTATTGAGCGGTTGGAATCGATATGACTATCTGGGACAGCACGCTCTGCTGGCCATTTCGGTAATGCACTCAGCCTCGTAAGAAAAGACCTGAGAGACCTACGTCCAAAGGCACCCCGTACACGGGCGGTGATATCAAATATGTGTCGGTTCCCCTAACAAATGGGATACCAAAAACCTTGCTTTTATTTTTCAGGAAAAACACAGGGCGAGTTTCCCTATAACACTCATAACACCGTGTTTTAGGGGAGTTCTGGAGAATTTCTAATTATAAAACTTTGGGAACGGTATTCACCTGTGCGATTATTGAGGAGGAGGAGAAGGAGGAGGAGGTGAGGAAAGGGGGAGGAGGAGAAGGGAAAGGGGAAAGAGGACAAGGGAGAGGGTAGGAGGGGAAGAGGACAAAGGAGAGAGGGGAGGGGGTCGACTATTTAGGGATATTAGGGGGATGATAGCCCACAGGTAAATAAGAGGGTGGGGATAGGCAAGGAATTGTTCAGGAGGGGAAAAGGAGTATTCTGGATAGGGGTGGAGGTGGAGGGAGGGGGTTGTTCAGGGTAAGGAGGGGGAAGGATTAAGAGGAGAGGCGGATATACAACAATACTGCAGGTGAGGATATTTTAATAGGGTTTTCTCTGGTGGGGAGGAGAGTGGAATAAAGGGAGTGTGGTACCTTTTTCTGAGAGAGGGAGAAAGAGAGAGAGGGAGAGAGGAGGGAAAATAAAGAGGAGAGGGGAGGGGAAGGAGATAGAGACAGAGGAAGAAGGGAAGAAAGAGGAAAAGGTAAAGGCACAAACCGGGGTAGAGAGAGGTACCCATTTCTGATGTTTTTCTATAAAATTCCTTCGTCGGTAAAGCTGGGTGTATGTACAACAGCTTGCAATTATGAGAGCTTGCTTTAATTCTAGCTCCTGGAGGTGCATGGGGAACAACACGTCTGTTGCTGGCTCCATGTTTTTTGATGAATAAATAATGTCGAACCCCCAAAAACCACTTTCCTGTTTCGCGTTGACACACAGTCCGGCACAGTCTGAATCGTCCGGCAACATGGATTCACCTCGTCGATCGACGGCCGCGGCCGGTCGACTATGTTTGGACACTCCTTTATATGGCTATTGACTCTGCTCAAAATTAGTTACCTTGATGCTTGGTGTTGAAAAGATTGGATGTCGACACATCAACATATTCATTGGTTAGGCCGGTCACTAACAACAGGCATATGCCTATCATGCAAAACCTGTTGTGAGTAACAGGCTTTAAATTTCCTTTTCCTTGTAGTATTTCTTAACCTGATGCACGAGTACCTTAAAATAAGTATTGAGATAGGTGAATACCCCCTTTTATAATCGTTTGTATATCTCCAGACGGCACAAGTCCCCATCAATTGGGGTTAAAAACAAACAAGCTGCAGTTTCGGAAGCCCAACGAGGTTCAAATCTCGCCACATGTCCAGATCCCCAGATGCACCCGGGCTGCAAATGTGCTAAATCCAGTATATATGTATAATATAATATGGTACATCTGGCTGATCAGATGCGAAAGAGGTGAATAAACCCTTCGCAATCGACGGGAGCCCACGATGCAAATGTCTACGGGTCACCAAACTCTGGAAAGGGTTCGAAGAACCTTTAAAAGGGTTGGTGAACCAAAAATTATTATCACCTTTGTATTGTACATTATATTTGGAGCACCTTTTTATTCCGAGGTAGGCTACCCTATCTGTCCCGGATTTGATTATCAAATTAGAATAGTGTAGGGTCGTTGTACTAAAAGAAGACGTGGGCCTTGATCCCCCATATTCGCAATAGTGCTCTGCAAATCTTCATAGTAGGTACTCTGTTTTTGAAATACACTAACCAATAACCTATTTCAAAGTAAATCCTGTTGCACAGTTGTATGGAAGAGAAGGACCAAGGACCTTCTTTGAAAATTTAGCCAACACCTGGGAGCAGCCTAAGACGCGTTTCGTTCTTATTTGAACTCATCAGTTAGACATAGCTCTCAGGTGCTGGCCAATTCTGCAAATCTTCATAGTAGGTACTCTGTTCTGGAATTTTTGAAATACACACTAACCAATAACCTGTTTCAAAGTAAACCCTGTTGCACAGTTGTATGGAAGAGAAGGACCAAGGACCTTCTTTGAAAATATTGTTTGTAGATCATTATGGAGAGAATGGAGGAATATGCTAGCTCAAGAGAGGGTCCTACATTTTAGTCGCATGTCCTATTTGGGATTCGAACCTCAAAAAACATTTCCTTTTCTAAGATGAAATTGGAAAGATGACCTTTTTCGGGTTCGGGGTACCTATTGTGCGAGCTTTAAATTTTGAATAAATAAAATTTCATATTGTTTGTAGATCATTATGGAGAGAATGGAGGAATATGCTAGCTCAAGAGAGGGTCCTACATTTTAGTCGCATGCCCTATTTGGGATTCGAACCTCAAAAAACATTTTCTTTTCTAAGATGAAATTGGAAAGATGACCTTTTTCGGGTTCGGGGTACCTATTGTGCGAGCTTTAAATTTTGAATAAATAAAATTTCTGTAGTCCGTACCTACCCCTTTATTATTGTACCTTATTTGGATTTGGAATACTTTTGCGAATAAAATGTAAATTTATGCTCAAAGCGAATTTCCTAACATCCATCTATTCTACCTTATTTTGAAGAAAATAACTCGAGATAGGGAAGAACATGAAAGAAATATTTAAATGAAGAAACATTTAATATCCATATCAAAATGGATATACAGGATGCCTGAGGATTGAGTTTACACATCCATCTATTCTACCTTATTTTGAAGAAAATAACTCGAGATAGAGAAGAACATGAAAGAAATATTTAAATGAAGAAACATTTAATATCCATATCAAAATGGATATACAGGATGCCTGAGGATTGAGTTTACAGCGAATTTCCAATTCAGCGTAGCGTTAAGGTCAACAAAGGGTTGCATGTAAATTATCCGTGTAGCATTGTTGCTCCTAGGTTTCAGATGTCTTCTGCAGTCTGCAGCATTTACCTATTGTCCCTGATTTATAAATCTGGAACAGCTGTTTAGAGCAATTGCTGTTGATCACTACAACACGTGATCTCTGTAAATATCTGGAATCTTGAGTTTACACATGTGTTCATAATGATTTGGCACGGGAAGTTCTCCGTATCTGGTAAGTCAGACGCAGGTTGTTTCCGTTATTTTGTTGTAAACTTTTTTGGCCCTTTCTTGATTATCTGTAGTTAATAGTTATCAGTTATGATGTTGTGTCAATGCAATTTCTTCTACGGTACCTAATACCATTACGAATGTAGGTATGGGCTACATTTTTCGAACCCAAAAATTTACGAATCAGTTTTGGAATTATGTAGATAAACCTACTCAGTTTGAAAAGCATTGCTTAGAGTGAATCGTGCACACATACATTCTGAACACCCAGTATACGTACCAATAGTTTTTATACATAAAAAAAGAACATCAAACATCGAATAAATTATTGTAAAACGAAATAAAATACATAAATAAAAAGCAAATATTGAAATTTCATTTTATCATCATTTTAGATAAACCTACTCAGTATGAAAAGCATTGCTTAGAGTGAATCGTGCACACATACATTCTGAACACCCAGTATACGTATCAATAGTTTTTATACATAAAAAAGGAACATCAAACATCGAATAAATTATTGTAAAACGAAATAAAATACATAAATAAAAAGCAAATATTGAAATTTCATTTTATCATCATTTTTGTAAATGGAGGAAAAAATGAATTCGAACGAGAGCTTTTCCCAGTTGAAAACAGATAAATCAACTTCCTATATTGAGTTTGATACCTGCAGTCAATGCGACCATTATTTTGAATTTTCCAATGACCTAAACGTATGCTATAACTTTGGTATGATCAATGATGACAATGGCAATGCTGATGTTGATGGTTGATGTAAAACTAAATTTTGCAACAGCTTAATTCGGTTATTTTTATCCGATTTTTAAGCCGAAATTTTCTAAATATTATGTACTTTTATTGTTATCTGACAGAATACTTTCAGAATGAGAGCTTTAATAACTTCCCGAACCATTTTCCAAAGTTCTCATTTTTTAAGAAAACCAATTGCCTTATTTTTCCTTAAAATTAATAGTACCCAATGACCTAAACGTATGCTGTAACTTTGGAATGATCAATGATGACAATGGCAATGCTGATGTTGATGTAAAACTAAATTTTGCAACAGCTGAATTCCGTTATTTTTATCCGATTTTTAAGCCGAAATTTTCTAAATATTCAAACATGTCTAACATTCAAGTAATTTTAATCTTATTAAATCCATTTGAAAAGAATAATAATTGACTATGTACTTTTATTGTTATCTGAATACTTTCAGAATTAGAGCTTTAATAACTTCCCGAACCATTTTCCAAAGTTCTCATTTTTTAAGAAAACCAATTGCCTTATTTTTCCTTAAAATTAATAGTACTTTTATTCAGTACAAATCTATGTAACTAATATTTTAAATGGATTACAATTGGGATTAAGTTTGGACAATAAATCTACTAGATCCTAGTAATTTTTACATGCGAATTTTCTCTGGTGCGAAACTACCGCTACTTTGAAAACAAGGAAAATCAAAAATGATTATAAGCAACCAATTGTTCATGACCCATTTTCTCTTGAAACGTACCAAAAGTTTATCCTAAAGGGCAGTTGAAATTAAATATTAGACGAAGGAAATCTATTAAAGTAATTGCGTAGTATGAACTATAGTGGATAATAATGGGAAATAGATAAATAAATATCTCATGAAAATATTGCTTCCTAATTGAATTGCTTGTTATTTGGGAAATAATGAAGTCTCTACAACTCGTTCTAAAATATTCTAAGTGTCTAAAAATAAATAATTGAAATCAAAAATTGACAAGCGTGCATAGTAATTTTCATGTCACAAAACAGCATGCTATGTACAGTACAGAATGTTATGAACTTTCAGAACTCACGAAATATGTACATGGGTGTAGTCAATATAGAAATTGATGGGTTGGTAACAAATAAGTACCTACAAAGGCATTACTTGGAAAATGAAAACCCATTTCCTAATTACCTACTTGGGAATGTTGAATTTTACAGTAGATAAAATAAAAGATTATATCGAGTCAACTAAGAAATTTATAGTTAAGATAGGAAATCATAGTAGCTATGACATTAGAATAAAGATGCTTTATTTATGTGTGTTTAGCTAAATTCTCTTTAGGAATGATTTAAACATTTTTTTTTTCTTCATTCATACCTAGGTACGTACATGTTTGATTAAAAGATTTCTTTTACACCAATGAACATCTTCGTAAGCCAGCCTACTTCATTCATACCTAGGTACGTACATGTTTGATTAAAAGATTTCTTTTACACCAATGAACATCTTCGTAGACTTAAAATCCATAGCAAATAATATGATTTTCAATAGTATAAAGTGCTAAGTAAAATAGAAAATAGAGAGAAAATTCAAGTGAATGTTAACTTTAACAAATGAGTAAGAATAATTTAGATACAGTTAAAGCTGTTAAACCAGTTTGATGATTAATTAGAATAGAAAAGAGCGAAAGATATCATAAGCTTAAGAATTAAAATTTTCAGGAAACAGATAAGAGTAAGTAAAGATATAAAGAGAATAGAAACAATACAGATATTTTTTACTCATCTAGTGGATGATACACAGAATATAGACAAGTTGTATAAATTGCAAAACGGAAAAATCCCAAATCATAATAGACATTTGACATGCATTTTGCAAAGTACCTAGTAATAACGCTAATCAAATCTTTTTTTACTTTCTGTATTCTTTTTTACTTTCATGTATATTGTTTTACTTAAAAGGGTAAGTATCTATACTACTTACCTCTATTTCTGCCAGTTATTTATCGTAAGTCGAATTCTGTTACTCACCCGCCCTGGATAAAAAGGGGTTCTCAGGATTGTCACTCGTTACCACTGCTGTAAAACAACTGTAGTAATCGAGTTCTTGTGGAAATAGAGTTCCCTCGTAAAGCCATCATGCATTTCGTCAGGAACTACTAATATTGTGCCTTAACATTGCAAACAACTCGTAATAGCAAGGATATTCAATAATAATTTGTACTCTTTTTTCTAGGAAGCCTCTTCGGAGTAATGTTGTAAAATAGTATACCTACTTTGAAGAGTTTGAAGAGCATTGTTTGTTCGAATTACTAGCAAAGTTTATGGCTGACAAGTAAATTGAAGCCGTAGAAGGACATCGAACTTTTAAGTCTAGAGTCATACCCACTACGTAGGCATGTAAATTATGTCGTACACAACGCGTAACTTGTCATTAGAGGCACACAGTTGTTGCTTCTCCAATATTTGTCTAACTTGTCTTTTTTTACTTTCTATTACCTTTACGTATAGGGAACCTATACAAGGTAATGAGAAAGTATTGCAATCGGTCCAAATTTTCAAAATCCGAGTGGTACGTACTAAAGTCGATTCTTTAGGAAGGAAGTCATAATTTAATTTTCTAATATTTAATCTTGTATCTTATTTACAACAGGTTATGACGACAGTTCAAATGCAGAGACTTACTATGACGAATATAAAACAAGTATGAAGGACGAGACCACAGTCTTTCAGGAAGCTCAGCCACCCTATGATCCAAAATATCTCAAGAACGGTTTGTCGTAGAGAAATAAAATTTGGTATGCTATCCCGGTATGGTCCAAGGACGCGACTGTAACAATTTGGCAAAAATCGGATAATCACCCATCCAGATATTAACCAAAGTAATTGTTACTTAACCCTCATTTCGTGGAAAATGTTGAAAAGGTTGTGAACAAAATATCTCAAGAACAGTTTGTCGTAAAGCGATGAAATTTGGTATGCCATCCCGGTATGGTCCAAGGACGCGACTGTAACAACTTGGTAAAAATGGGATAGTCACCCATCCTGATATTAACCAAAGTCACTGTTGCTTAACCCTTATTTCGTAAAAACGGTAAGAGACATAGAAAACCTTTGGTCATTCGGATGTGAATATTCTAATCAACGTGATTTTTCACGCCGAATCGAATGGTGCTACTCTTAGTACTGTCTGACTTACGGTTGAGAAGTTACGGGTTCGATACTTCCCTGTGTCGACAAATTTCCCTTTTATTCGTGAACCATTAACAAGTAAGCATGTGAATAGTTGATCCCATGGGATTTTTCACGCTTACTATGACGAATATAAAACAAGTATGAAGGACGAGACCACAGTCTTTCAGGAAGCTCAGCCACCCTATGATTCCAAAAGAAACTCCTCCAGAGGTTCAAGGAAGAAAAAGTCCTGGAGTTCCAAACATAATACGACCAAAGATGTGAATATCTACATGAGTTCGGCTACCAAAAACAATTACTTTGAAAAATTATCTACTCAGTCCAAAACATTTTTCAATACGAGGAAGGCCTCTTTGGAGAAGAAAAGTCACCCAAGGTTTGTATTGGATTGTAGTAAGAAATCAATACTCAGGTTCATACATAAGGAAAAAGAAATGGATGTAGCACAGCTCAGAGATTTGAAAAATGAAGTTGATATTGACGAACATTTGATTCCTCTAGAAGAGCTTTACAGTATACTCGATACTCACCCGGACAGAGGTCTTTCTGAACTTGAAGTTAAGAGAAGACTTGAAAAAGATGGACCGAACTCGTTACCTCAAAAATACAGAATCAATAATGTTTATGTTCTCGTTGGATACATATTTAGAGGATTTTCCGCTCTTTTGTGGTTTGGAGCCCTTTTAAGTTTCTTGGCTTATTTGTTGGAGGCAGAAACAAATGAGGAGAAGCCACAGGATAACTTGTGGCTGGGAATCATTCTTGCTTTGACATGTATTGTCACTGGTATGTTTTCTTTCTACCAGGAAAGGAAAAGTTCCCACATTACAGAGTCCTTTGCGAAAATGATACCGACAAGAGCCACAGTAATACGAAATGGCTCTGTCAAAGAGATTGATTCCGCAGGATTGGTAAGAGGTGATATTGTTCTTTTGAAAATAGGTGACAAGGTTCCTGCTGATATAAGACTAATTGAAATTCAAGATCTCAAAGCTGAGAACTCGAGTCTTACTGGAGAAGTAGAGCCTGTTACATGTACCCTTGGTGCTACTAACAGTTTTGCCGTTGAATCTAGAAATCTAGTGTTCTTCTCAACTAATCTTGTATCTGGTTCTGGAAAAGGTGTTGTTATACTGACAGGCTCAAATACCGTGATGGGTAAAATAGCAGGACTGACCAACAGGTTAGAGAAAAAGACAACACCAATTGAGCAAGAAGTGCAACACTTTATGCGTTTGATATCAATGTGGGCATTAACTCTAGGTGCTATTTGCTTCCTTCTTGCCCTATACATTGGATACAATTGGCTAAATGCATGTGTTTACGTCATTGGAATAATAGTAGCAAATGTACCAGAAGGCCTGCTTGCTACTCTCACAGTAAGTTTAACTCTTACAGCTAAAAGATTAGCAAGTAAAAACTGCATTGTGAGGCGCTTACAAACTGTTGAGACTTTGGGATCCATTAGAACGATTTGTACGGACAAAACTGGTACTTTAACTCAAAATAAAATGACTGTTCTTCACCTTTCTTTCAATAGAGAAATATATCACGTTAAAAATGGAGTCGATGTGGATATACAGAACTTTGAGACAAACACGACATACAAGACTTTGGTAAGAGCAGCATGTCTCTGTAGCAAGGCTGAATTTGAACCAAATCAGGACAATATACCAATGAGAGAGCGAAAAGCAAGTGGAGATGCCACTGAGGTTGGAATATTACATTTTATTCAACCTCGAATAAAGAGCATACAGGATGTAAGAAATACGTTCCCTAAAGTCACAGAAGTACCTTTCAACTCGTTGAATAAGTTTCACCTAACCGTTCATTTTTCGCCTCTAAATAAATATTTTCTGTTGATGAAAGGAGCTCCAGAGGTCATTATGGAAAGATGTACGACAATGATGGCGGAATCTGATAAAGAAGCATTTTTAACTGCGGAAAAGAAATATGAACTCGAAGATAAGATAAAGTTATTTGCTAGCAAAGGAGAACGAGTTTTAGCATTTGCAGATTTGCACTTGGGGCAAAACAATTTTCCTGTGAATTTCAAGTTCTCTACAGATCCTATGAATTTTCCTAGCAGTGGATTTCGACTCATAGGACTGATCTCTCTTTATGATCCTCCACGACCAGCGGTACCTGATGCTATAGACGCATGTCACAAAGCTGGCATTCGAGTCATAATGGTAACTGGTGATCATCCATGTACTGCCAAAGCTATTGCTATAAAATGTCATATATTATCAGAGACCTCTTCTGATGACAATGTTTTCACTGGAACAGATCTACGTAAGATAACAGACGAAGAGTTAAAAGATATATTGGAAACAAATAAAGAACTTGTTTTTGCACGGACATCTCCCTTACAAAAGTTGAGAATCGTTGAACTATATCAAAGTCTTGATGAAATAGTGGCAGTGACAGGAGATGGTGTCAATGATGCACCTGCTCTGAAGAAGGCGGACATTGGAATAGCAATGGGTATCACTGGTTCTGAAGTTTCTAAACAAACAGCGGACATGATTTTGATGGATGACAACTTTGCATCAATTGTTTTGGGAATTGAAGAAGGGAGACTAATTTTTGATAACCTGAAGAAATCGATCGCTTATATTTTAGCTTCAAATATTCCGGAAATTCTACCCTTCTTGTTTTATATTTTCTTGGGAATTCCTCTCCCAGTTAGTACAGTAACCGTTTTGTGTATTGATCTTGGAACAGACATGTGGCCTGCAGTGTCTCTTGCTTACGAAAAGCCAGAAAGTAATATCATGAGTAGAGAACCAAGAAATCCAAGGACCGACCACTTAGTCGGTAGAAAACTTGTGACGTATGCTTATTTCCATTTAGGTATATTGGAAACTTTAGCAGGTTTTCTAACATATTTTCATGTAATGTATGATGCTGGATGGGATCCTATGGACTTATTAAATATAAGGAAGTCTTGGGAGTCAAATAACAACTTAGAAGACTCATATCATAAAATGTGGACTCGTACAGAACGAACATGGACTTATTAAATATAAGGAAGTCTTGGGAGTCAAATAACAACTTAGAAGACTCATATCATAAAGTGTGGACTCGTACAGAACGAATGAATTTGGAAAGCACATGTCAGACTGCTTACTTCATTTCTATCGTCATAGCTCAATGCGCTGCTCTCATTGTTTGTAAAACCCGCTACAATTCCATTTATCAGCAAAAAATGAACAATTGGGTGTTAAATATTGGACTTGTTTTTGAAATTCTGGTCGCTTTTGTTTTGTCATATTCACCATATCTAAATAAAGTCCTCAAGACAAGACCAGTCAAAATGAAATACTGGTTAACACCGCTACCAATAGCTGTTCTAATCGTAATTTATGGTGAATTTGGAAAAATCATCAGCAGATTGTACCCCAATTCTTTCATGGCACATCACCTGACGTTCTGAATGGAAATTTTAAAAAATAAAACCTTGAATATCCTTGCCAAGTAGCTAAGTACTTACCTCATCTATTGTTTCTGAACACCATAATCTCATGAATTTATTACTTTTGAACTCTTAATACTAAACTTAGACGAATAAACTAAAAGTAATTTTATGTAAGTATTTTTGAAAATACCTACAAATTATTTTAATTTATTACTTTTGAACTCTTAATACTAAACTTAGACGAATAAACTAAAAGTAATTTTATGTAAGTATTTTTGAAAATACCTACAAAATCCCTATTTTAATATAAATGACTAGATTTTTCACTCAAATCTTTTCTGACCAAAATGATTAGGTGCTTTTATTTTAAGGTATCCATTATTTAATGCAGAGTGTTTCCGTAACCTGAGAGTTTATTGTGTGTTTTTCCCAATTTAAAACTTCAATGAAGCAATTAAATTCACGAGCTATGGACAATTTTCGTGTTTTGGGAAATAACACCATTGCTATTAAACTGTTTGCATGTTAATAGCCAAAGTATACTTAGCTCTATTCGCTTTAACAATGTTATTTTTGAAGGTTCCTTCTTCTTTTTCTTCCACTTGCCAAAAAACCCTAACTTACGAGTATTTTCATTACACACAACATAGGTACAGGTGTGTCTCTCATAAATTCACGTAGAAAACGTGAAAATAGTAACATGCGTAACTAGACATTTTACAAAGTCTTTCTTGGAATATTGACTCTCTGTTTAATTTAACTATATCTGCTGGGAGAAATGCATACATATTCTCAAATTCTTTTAATTTTGAAAGTAGGTATTTTCTATTTTCAAAGTATTGTAAGGGTTATGATGATATTTTCCTCAGATTGTTTCTTTCTTTTCATCGCAATATTCCGTCATGCTACCTCCACATTTTCATTTATTCTTTATTTCATTATGATATTTTTTCTTTTTACTTCATTAGAATTATTGTGTTCTTTATCTTATTTTTATTTATTTATTTTTCAACCCATTACTGTGTCCATAAGATTGTTCGCTATGGCATAAAGGAGGTTATTCAAGATTTCGCTACTTTTTTTTGGAATGAGTTTTTGGAGAAAAGAGCTAGTTTAGAGAAAAGTGCCACGTAATTTACACGTTATGTTAGGTATTTGGGCTTATGGATATCTAGAGGAACACAATAGAAGATTGAGACATAAGTGTAAACCTGTACAACAGCTGTTTTGCTCATCTTATTTTTATTTATTTATTTTTCAACCCATTACTGTGTCCATAAGATTGTTCGCTATGCCATAAAGGAGGTTATTCAAGATATCGCTACTTTTTTTGGAATGAGTTTTTAGAGAAAAAAGCTAGTTTAGAGAAAAGTGCCACGTAATTTACACATTATGTTAGGTATTTGGGCTTATGGATATCTAGAGGAACACAATAGAAGATTGAGACATAAGTGTAAACCTGTACAACAGTTGTTTTGTCACCAATTGCCAGCTTTCAGCATTCAAAGGGCTAATCTCATTCCTTTTCGTTTTTCCTTTCTTCAATTGACATTTTTCGTTCTTGTACAATTTTATTTTCATTTGATTATTGATTTCTTTTGATTGTCTGTCTCAGTCTTTTGTTCTCTCTAATTTTATTGTTCTGCCTTCCAAGGTACTTACTATTGATCAGAAAATCAATTCTCAAATCTTTAGGTCAAAACTTGAGGGAAGGCAGGAAGAGACTGAGGAGGAGGATAACTAAATGGAAATGGGCAAATAGGGAAACTCAATTATGGTCAGCTTATTTCGTCGAAAGTGTAGAGACTGACTTTCGATTTTTAATTCCAGTGTTGATCATCAGTGGAAATTCTTCTAGCCTTTTTATAATTTCATTAATTAAATAACTATATCTTTGTGAGATCGATGCCAAAAAATGGTGGTTTTAATTTGTTCAAACCAAAATCCACTAGAACTTCATTTGAACCAAAAACTAACGATATTCACAATAAAGAGAAGAAGAAGAGGTTTTGGAAACCATCAAGATGTAAGTAAATCTAAAATTTATCATTGGAAATGTATCTAGTGTACATAGGTCTGTAAATACGAGTGGTACCCATCTAGTGGATGATACACAGAATATAGACAAGTTGTATAAATTGCAAAACGGAAAAATCCCAAATCATAATAGATAATAGACATTTGACATGCATTTTGCAAAGTACCTAGTAATAACGCTAATCAAATCTTTTTTTTTAATTTCTGTATTCTTTTTTACTTTTTTTACTTTCATGTATATTGTTTTACTTAAAAGGGTAAGTATCTATACTACTTACCTATATTTCTGCCAGTTATTTATCGTAAGTCGAATTCTGTTACTCACCCGCCCAGGATAAAAAGGGGTTCTCAGGGTTGTCACTCGTTACCACTGCTGTAAAACAACAGAACTGTTATAATCGAGCTCTTGTGGAAATAGAGTTCCCTGGTAAAGCCATCATGCATTTTGTCAGGAACTACTAATACTGTGCCTTAACATTGCAAACATATCAACTCGTAATAGCAAGGATATTCAATAATAATTTGTACTCTTTTTTCTAGGGAGCCTCTTCAGAGTAATGTTGTGACATAGTATACCTACTTTGAAGAGTTTGAAGAGCATTGTTTGTTCGAATTACTAGGAAAGTTTATGACTGACAAGTAAATTGAAGCCCTAGAAGGACATCGAACTTTTAAGTCTAGAGTCATACCCACTACGTAGGCATGTAAATTATGTCGTACACAACGCGTAACTTGTCATTAGAGGCACACAGTTGTTGCTTCTCCAATATTTGTCTAACTTGTCTTTTTTTACTTTCTATTACCTTTACGTATAGGGAACCTATACAAGGTAATGAGAAAGTATTGCAATCGGTCCAAATTTTCAAAATCGGGAAATGGGTGGAAATATCCGTTTTGGGGTCCCCTGATTCCAAAAAAGTGGTTTTTAGCCCATGGTCTGTACGTAACGTACGTACGTACGTGTATCATCCTAAGACTGTTGTTAAATCCGGAAGAGCCTTGATGTTCATTTTGATGAAAGCTTCGACTCTTCAACAAGTTGTTATGCTAACGAAAATAACTGCATTCATGAAAATGTGCCTGATTCTCCCCTCCACTTGTGAATGATATTTTGTATAAAACGTTCGAAATAATTAGAGATAAGAATAAGACGTTTTCATACGCACATAAAAATGCTGAAAAACCGCCAGGCATGAGGATTTGGGATTTATAGCTTTTGAAAGTTAATAGAAAAGCTTCAGTGTGTACAGAAGCTAAAGCGATTTGATAGGGGGTAATGTGGTAGTGGAGAATCATGGATGGGATGGGTTTGGGAGGAGGAAAGTAATCGGGTAATGTGATGAGTCAAAAAAATAGTCGAAACGGTTGACTTTTCAGTCTTCGTCGACAAACAACTTGATCAAATATCATTGAGATTTTGTCGTCATTTGAATTTTTTGAACTTTCCCAGAAATAAAAAATTTAGTACCTACATAATTATTATCCAATAAGTAAGCCTCTAAAACACTCTCAATAAATTTTATTGATAGATACGATACGATCATAGGTACCCACTACCCAAGTCAATTGGTCAGAATTTAGAAAAACAAATAAAAATAATAATGATGAAATGAAAATAATAAGTACTTACATTTACAGGAATCAAAAACACTGGAACATTCAACAGGGAAAAGAAAAATAATGCGCGAAATGAAAACAAAAGCTTTATAATGAAAACACCAAAACCATGCAAATTCAGCGCTAATGAATGGCGAAATCAAAACACGTGCGAAAACACAAAATCCACATGGTGATTAGAAAATCATCTACTAAGATTAGAAACAAACCGATTGCACAACGTTCCCAAGCTTTGGAAAAAGTTCCCATGTGATTTTTCACGCGGAATCGAATGGTGCTACTTTTAGCACTCTCTGACTTACAGTTGAGGCCAGCAACCAGGTGTTCTGTGCAACAAGTCCATTGTTACAACGGGACATACTGACTCTTGAGTCCCACTAGACGTATTTTTGTAGGTACTAAAGTCAATTCTTTAGGAAGGAAGTCATAATTTAATTTTTAATCTTGTATCTTATTTACAACAGGTTATGACGACAATTCAAATGCAGAGACTTACTATGACGAATATAAAACAAGTATGAAGGACGAGACCACAGTCTTTCAGGAAGCTCAGCCACCCTATGATTCCAAAAGAAACTCCTCCAGAAGTTCAAGGAAGAAAAAGTCCTGGAGTTCCCAACATAATACGACCAAAGATATGAATATCTACATGAGTTCGGCTACCAAAAACAATTACTTTGAAAAATTATCTACTCAGTCCAAAACATTTTTCAATACGAGGAAGGCATCTTTGGAGAAGAAAAGTCACCCGAGATTTGTATTGGATTGTAGTAAGAAATCAATACTCAGGTTCATACATAAAGAAAAAGAAATGGATGTAGCACAGCTCAGAGATTTGAAAAATGAAGTTGATATTGACGAACATTTGATTCCTCTAGAAGAGCTTTACAGTATACTCGATACTCACCCGGACAGAGGTCTTTCTGAACTTGAAGTTAAGAGAAGACTTGAAAAAGATGGACCGAACTCGTTACCTCAAAAATACAGAATCAATAATGTTTATATTCTCGTTGGATACATATTTAGAGGATTTTCCGCTCTTTTGTGGTTTGGAGCTCTTTTAAGTTTCTTGGCTTACTTGTTGGAGGCAGAAACAAATGAGGAGAAGCCACAGGATAACTTGTGGCTGGGAATCATTCTTGCTTTGACATGTATTGTCACTGGTAGTTCTCGTTGGATACATATTTAGAGGATTTTCCGCTCTTTTGTGGTTTGGAGCCCTTTTAAGTTTCTTGGCTTATTTGTTGGAGGCAGAAACAAATGAGGAGAAGCCACAGGATAACTTGTGGCTGGGAATCATTCTTGCTTTGACATGTATTGTCACTGGTACTGCCTTCCATGTTTCTGTCCTTATCTCGTACTCTGCTTCATCGTTTTCTTTCTCCTTCTCTATTTATGCTTCATTTTTCATTATTATTTTTATCAACAGTATATTTTTTTTTTCTCTTATTTTTCATTTTGATTTTTATTCACTTATTTCGACATCATGTTTCACGTTTGTCTTTGTTCTGCTTCGATTTTATTTTGTATCAACAGTATATTTTTCTCTTATTTTTCATTTTGATTTTTATTCACTTATTTCGACATCATGTTTCACGTTTGTCTTTGTTCTGCTTCGATTTTATTTTTGGAAAACAAAGAGGAAGATCAAAATTTTTCGTTCTTTAAAACTCCCAACTTTTTACTTCCTTTTGCAACTCTGGACCTGAATTTTGATCTCAATTTATGTACCTACGTCTCAAAATTTTTAACTTGTTCGATAATTTACTTATTAAAATCTCAAAAAGAAACTACCTGTTAAGAAGAAAAAAAAGTAAAATATACGTCTCAAAATTTTTAACTTGTTCGATAATTTACTTATTAAAATCTCAAAAAGAAACTACCTGTTAAGAAGAAAAAAAAGTAAAATGGAATAAGAAAAAAAGTCGGTGTTTCCTTCTACCTCTGGATTCAGGGACAATATTGATTAACAATTGGCCGAATGAGAGAGAGAGAGGGAGAGGGAGAGAGAGAAAGGCACATTTTGTTGAGAAAGTTATGGTTCCAATCAGACAATTTATTTCATCTGGAGTTAATGAAATTTACCCTCCCTTTGTTCTCAAAACCGGAGAGAAAAAAAGGTAATTTAATTATTTTTTTCGGGAATAAATTTATACGAAACATAATAATTTCCAATGACATTTTTAATGTAAAAGAAAAAGGAAGAAACCGAAAGAGAGTAGCGGAAAGCGGAAAAGTCAGGGGTGGAACGAAAATGTTGAGCGAACTTAAAGATAACGAAATTCTCTTTTTGGGCAGGGTCGTCAACTGTGGGGAGGAACGGAAAATAACTCCTGAATTATACTCTGAATATTTTCTTAATCTATTTATTTATTTTCAGGTAGTTTGTTATCAGTGCAACAAAAGTATAGTCCTAGGACTCCTTGGGACTTGCTGAATGCTGGAGTTCACCGAAAGAGAGTAGCGGAAAGCGGAAAAGTCAGGGGTGGAACCAAAATGTTGAGCGAACTTAAAGATAACGAAATTCTCTTTTCCTTCAGGGTCGTCAACTGTGGGGAGGAACGGAAAATAACTCCTGAATTATACTCTGAATATTTTCTTATTCTATTTATTTATTTTCAGGTAGTTTGTTATCAGTGCAACAAAAGTATAGTCCTAGGACTCCTTGGGACTTGCTGAATGCTGGAGTTCGGTACATCCCCAGTCGGTACCCGAAAAGTGGTGCGTACCCAGTCAGTTTTTTCATTTGTTAGTGTGTGTTGGTTGGTATTGAGAAATCTACAGACAGCAGACAGCTGGGATCCAGTCAGGTGTATCATCCTAAGACAGTTGTTAAACCCGGAAGAGCCTTGATGTTCATTTTGATGAAAGCTTCGACTCTTCAACAAGTTGTTATGCTAACGAAAATAACTGCATTCATGAAAATGGTTTTTTCATTTGTCAGTGTGTGTTGGTTGGTATTGAGAAATCTACAGACAGCAGACAGCTGGGATCCAGTCAGGTGTATCATCCTAAGACTGTTGTTAAATCCGGAAGAGCCTTGATGTTCATTTTGATGAAAGCTTCGACTCTTCAACAAGTTGTTATGCTAACGAAAATAACTGCATTCATGAAAATGTGCCTGATTCTCCCCTCCACTTGTGAATGATATTTTGTATAAAACGTTCGAAATAATTAGAGATAAGAATAAGACGTTTTCATACGCACATAAAAATGCTGAAAAACCGCCAGGCATGAGGATTTGGGATTTATAGCTTCTGAAAGTTAATAGAAAAGCTTCAGTGTGTACAGAAGCTAAAGCGATTTGATAGGGGGTAATGTGGTAGTGGAGAATCATGGATGGGATGGCTTTGGGAGGAGGAAAGTAATCGGGTAATGTGATGAGTCAAAAAAATAGTCGAAACGGTTGACTTTTCAGTCTTCGTCGACAAACAACTTGATCAAAAAATATCATTGAGATTTTGTCGTCATTTATTTTGAACTTTCCCAGAAACAAAAAAATTTAGTACTACCCACACAAATTACCAATAAGTAAGCCTATAAAACTCGGATTTTTTTTTTTTTTTTTCCGGAAACACTCTCAATAAATTGATAGATACGATACGATCATAGGTACCCAAGTCAATTGGTCAGAATTTAGAAAAACAAATAAAAATATCAATGATGAAATGAAAATAATAAGTAGGTACTTACATTTACAGAAATCAAAAACACTCGAACATTCAACAGGGAAAAGAAAAATAATGAAAACAAAAGCTTTATAATGAAAACACCAAAACCATGCAAATTCAGCGCTAATGAATGGAGAAATCAAAACACGTGCGAAAACACAAACACAAAATCCACATGGTGATTAGAAAATCATCTACTAAGATTAGAAACAAACCGATTGCACAACGTTCCCAAGCTTTGGAAAAAGGAGGGGGAAATGAAATGAAAATGAAAATAATAATGAAAAGTGTTGCTTTTGACTGTCTCAATGATTTCTTCCATCACAATATAGGTTATTTTTTTTTTTTTTTTTTTTTTTTTTTTTAAAAGGAAAAAGGGTTTTTTTTCGTAGATTTTTTATAACTTATGAAAAATAAATGTGTATTTTTCACATGATAAAATTTAATTCTTGTTGAACTACACATTGTGAATAAGAAACAATGACTGGAATGATGAATTTGAAATTACCAGAACTAGCTTTGTTAATAATAATAATTAATCTTGTAAGGGCAGAAGAAAATACTTATTATGCCCAGATCAAGTGAGTATAAAGAGAGGTTATGTTAAGTTATTTTAGAGATAACTCAAGCACAAAAGAATACAAAAGCAAATCAGAGTCTTGTAAACAAACAAAACAGCAAACAAATGAAAATAAAATAAACAATTAGATTTTCAAAATAAAAATTCAAATAAATACGTGTATTTCTAATTACAGTAATCTCTTACCGTTATAAATCTTAATGCTTTCTATGAAATATGTACATGTTTAAACATGATTTATATCAAATAATACGTTTCTTATTATTTAACATAAAACGAACAATAAAAATAATGACTTAGAATAATTTGGAATGTAGGTATTTATATGGAGATCTTTGTTTATAAGAGAAATTACCTATATTAAGTTATTACTTTTAACTTTCAAGTTCTTAAATAGTAATAGCTTGTAAACATTGTAGTGACTAATTTATTTTTATACAAAGCAATAATTGAAATATTTACAACACATGCCTTTCATATTTCTGTAAAAATAATGACTTAGAATAATTTGGAATGTATTTATATGGAGATCTTTGTTTATAATAGAAATAAAGTAAGTTATTACTTTTAAGTTCTTAAAGGGTAATAGCTTGTAAACATTGTAGTGACTAATTTATTTTTATACAAAGCAATAATTGAAATATTTACAACACATGCCTTTCATATTTCTTACAAACTATGGACGGTTACTACTGTAAATAAATCAACAAATCCCAAAATAATGAAAACATAGGTGAACTAAAAGAACAAGTAGCAATAATACGAAATTCATAATATATATGAATGGAAACACAAGAAAAATCAATTTGAAAAATATACAGATCAGTCTACGGGGAAAAGGGGGAGGAAAATACTCAAACTTAATTCAGAAGGTGAAAATTAGTTTTAAATAACAAACATTTTGGTTTTAAAATCAAACTACTTTTACGTAAAATAGTTAAAAATAGAGGCAATCTGGATACCTTTATAAATACCATTAATAAGCCAACGCATCTTTGGTAAACGAATCCCTTAAAAAAAAAAAATCTAGATGACACTGTGTTGGTTTTGTAAAAATTGGGTATGTGGAAAGATTGTAGGTAAGGGTGTAATGTACTTTTTAGGAGAACGCCATTTATTGATTAGGTATTAATAATCTAATAGGTAGTTTTAAAAAACATTGCTTTGAATCAACTTAAATTTAAAATTGCTTTAAAAAGAAATCTAGATGACACTCTGTTGGTTTGTAAAAATTGGGTATGTGGAAAGATTGTAAGGGTGTAATGTACTTTTTAGTAGAACGCCATTTATTGATTAGGTATTAATAATCTAATAGGTAGTTTTAAAAAACATTGCTTTGAATCAACTTAAATTTAAAATTGCTTGAAAAATTGCTTTTCTAAATACCTACCTACTACCTACGCACCAGTTTTTTTTTTTTTTAGTCAATGTGTTCTCCCGAACGTGTAGGTAATACCTGAGTAGGTTTTAAAAATAATTAAGAAAAAATAAAATAAAGGTAGGTAAGTAGGTATGCACACTTAGAGCTAAACTGATTCTCAACAATTTTGCTCCAAATAATAAGAAAATAAAAAGCAAGGGGAAAAATAAATCACTCAGTTTTGTAAATGAATAAAAAATAAAACTTCGTTGCAATTATTTTAATCAGTAAGACAAATCTAATTTAAAAGGAAAACTTTTCTTTATAGATAGGAGACGATAAACTTGAACATTTAACGTAAACTTTCAATTAATGAAGAAGAGTAGAAAGTGTAAAATCGGGAGAAAGGAAATCATAGTGAAAAATTTGTTCCATAAAAATAACTAAATAACTTTGTAAAAAATTAAAGGAAGAAAAAGTTAATTTCTCTGGTTCTGTGTTGAGAAAAATATAAGAAGTTTCTATAACTAAATAACTTTGTAAAAAATTAAAGGAAGAAAAAGTTAATTTCTCTGGTTCTGTGTTGAGAAAAATATAAGAAGTTTCTAAGGAAAAAAAAAGTTATTGTAAGACAACTTGAGATTTCATCTAAAAAATTACAAGTAAGTCTAAGTAAGTTTTTATTTAAAAGGATTAGAAAGTTTGTTTTGCATACATTTTCCAAAGATCTTCTTAAGAGTAAGAAAAAATGTAAAGAAGTGAAAATTATACCTAGGTAGATTTTTTGTAAACATAGTAGGTATAGATGTAGACATAGAAAAGAGTTTGAATAATTTAAATCATATTTGATAGATTTAACAGTCATAGTTAGATTTAGATACTCGTAAAATTGTGTCTTGTAGTAAAGCTGTATCATTGCTTCCAATAGTTCAAATTATGTTGGTATAGTTACCAATAAAAATCATTTTTCACTATAACTAAAAACTTTTAGTTCCTCAAAAACAAAACGTAGGTTCTTATCACTTAAATTTTTGGGCCTTTCATATCAACTTCAATAGCATTCTCATAATTTTTATGTTTTTCAAGAGATTATAAGGCACCCAGTATTTCCAGATTTTCTTATTATGCAGCAATAACAAGTGTAACATGTACCATTTACAAACACTGCTTTCATTATTCGCTTTATTTAAACAGGACAATTAAAGAGTAAGTTTTTGTTTAGAGGAACTAAAGTTTGAAAAAGCTTTTGTCTTTTTTATAACTTATGAAATCACTGTTAGCAACAAAGTAACGAGCCCCGAGCATTCTCGGAATAAATGTGTATTTTTCACATGAATGGCATTTAAATAAAATTTAATTCTTGTTGAACTACACATTGTGAATAAGAAACAATGACTGGAATGATGAATTTGAAATTACCAGAACTAGCTTTGTAGTGAACTTCTTGAACAAGTATACCAACATGTATTTCCCGATAATACCAGAAATATTTTTAGAAGCTACATTACTACATTTAGGTACATATATTACTGGGATTTAGTACAGCAACTGTGTTTATTTTACATTCAGCTTTTATATCCTGCTCTTGGTACTTGTCTCCATGTCTATCACTAGCTTTGTAGTGAACTTCTTGAACAAGTATACCAACATGTATTTCCCGATAATACCAGAAATATTTTTAGAAGCTACATTACTACATTTAGGTACATATATTACTGGGATTTAGTACAGCAACTGTGTTTATTTTACATTCAGCTTTTATATCCTGCTCTTGGTACTTGTCTCCATGTCTATCAAACTCATCTACATGATTTGTTTGCAAAAGACGAGAAGAAACAAGTTCTGTACATTTCAGAAACATTATTCTTGTCATTAGATGGAAATACGTTACTTTGTTTGAGTCACTTTGAAAAAGTTTAATGAGTTGCTGCTCTACAAAACACATAAAAAAAGTTTTCAGAAAAAAAAGCATAAAGAACATAATAATTTTGTCAAGCTGATGAAAATTCTAAAAAATGGGAAAGAAGTGGAAATATCAACTTACCTTCCTTCCACCACTTCTCTGACTGACTTCCAACAGAAAAACAAATATACGTTAAGAAAGGAAATGATTAGAACCCGGATTACCCGAAGCTTAAGGACTAGAATAAATTTAAAGTTAAGAGACTAGCGAGCTACTGGACGGTGCTGAATATGTGGGACTAGGCAAACAGGACTAGACTATTTGAAGAAGTGCTGAACTTGGTGCATGGACAATGACAGGAGGGCGGGGAGGTTCTGCTGATATTGCTGCTTCAGGAAGGCATGCTGATTCTAAATGTTTGTTCAGATAGGACTTGAGTGCGAACGTCTTATGACACCTGTTACATTCAAAGTTTTTGTTCCCAGAGTGCGTCTGCATGTGCGCGCGCAGGTTTGATCGGTCAGCAAACGCTTTGCCGCAATGCGCACAGCCGTACGGCTTCTCTCCCGTGTGCGAGCGCAGATGACCTTGGAGCAGCCATGGCCTTGAAAACAATTTACCACAGACACCGCAGGCATGGGTCAGCTTATGTGTTAGAAGATGCATCGCCAAAGCTGGCATACTCACATAGGCTTTACCACAGGTTAGACATTTCTTTGCTGATTGAGAATCTAAAGACCGATGCGTCTGCTTGTGCCTGGAGAGATTGGAACTAGTTGCGTATTGTTTACCACACTCGGAGCAAGTGTACTTTGTTCTATTCTCTGGTGTCAGAGGTGAAGGCACATGGGCGTTAATGACGGCAGGCGATTTCTTTTTCGATCTGCCGTACAAGTGTACTTTGTTCTATTCTCTGGTGTCAGAGGTGAAGGCACATGGGCGTTAATGACGGCAGGCGATTTCTTTTTCGATCTGCCGTCACTAACAAAGAAAGCTTCGTAGGTGTAAGCGACTGTTTTAGATGGCGTTGGCGTTTTAATTGTGGTTAGCACAGGCGCGGGGGGTGAAGCACTTAAATCTAGAATAGCTTGAGCGGCAGTTATATCTTCCTCGGGTCTCCTATCATCTAACGAGTAGGGTCTGTAGATATCTTTCTTCTTAGGAGGTAATGATAAGGCAGCTCCAGTGCTGGTGAAGCACATGGCGAGGGATTTCTGTCGTGGATGAGTTTGGGTAGGTGGCCTGTTCTCATTGGGACTATGAAGCGTTGCATAGCAGGGAGGTGTTGTGGTCTCTCTAGGAAGATAGGCAGAGTAGTGGGACAAGTCTTGGACATAACCTGCAATCAGAGAACAGAACGAAACAAATGTGTTAGTGTGTTAGTATTAGAAAATCTACATCTTCATATTCGAGTAAATGGAATTTTAAATGAATAATTAAGGACAAGACTGCTGTACATAAACAATAAACCTGAGAATGTCAAATACCTACCTACTTCATTAAAACTTATGAAGATATAAATTACTATGTGATGAAATATGATACAATACAATTTCCATTTAGATTAACAATATTATTATCAAAGTAGCTTTTTGGACAAAATCCATTATCCTACTGAAATGAACCTCCGACGATACAAACTTGGACATTAGGGAATTGCACACAATACCTTCTTATTCACAACAGAAAGCACAAATAGGATCTTTCGGTATCAAAATTCAAATTTTAATAAAAACGGGAATTGAAAACGGGAGAAACGTCACGAGAGATTCAGTCATTGTGTTGAAAATGAACCGAAGTCTCGTTGACAAAAGGGTTGAAGACAATTTCAATTTGAATGGCCACAGGAATGAAACTTTTCTCTAATATTATATTAATTAAAGTTCACCTCAGCACCTCGGTAAGCTCGCCCAATAAAAGTCCATTACAATAAAAAAAAAAGGTCATTGCGAACGAACTGTTAATACACTTCTACCAGTTTTCCGTTTTTATTGTGTGGGACTGTGGGATACATTATGTAAATGCAGCTCTATTACCAGTGGAGTTATATCTACTTTTCCAAATTAAAACTTTTCAACCGCTCTTTGTGTTGAGGCTTTTGTAGAGCGGTGCTTTCTTTTATGGACTGTAATTGACTTTGCCGTCTACGTCAAAAGCTGCAGTGCAGACTATTGGATCGTTTTCAAAGATGTAGGATATTCTAGATTTGCTTTAATTTTGAGGAGCTGTATAAATTATTCGTTCGCCTTCACTATGTGAGTGAAATATTTTTAAACCGTAAATAAACAATAATTTTCTGTGTAAATCTACATCATCGCACTGCTACTTAACACAAACCAAAAAGTTTAGAAAAGGGCTCCAAAAAGATTATCTGTACAAAAAGTCACAAATGTTTCTCTGTGAATGCTGCAAAAGGAAAGGCTAGCTTGGCTTTGAGAGAAAAGGAGACTTGAAAAAAAAGCCGCATTAAAGTGGGGAAGGACTTTGCGAAACAAGTGCTTCCCCCGTCCCCCATCCGTTTGTTATCCCTTCTCCCCGTCTCTGAACCTTAGTGGCCGAGATGTCTCTTGTCCTTTTTATATTAATGAAGATAGCCGGGGATTATCTTGGACTTAGTAACACAAAAACCTGACTACTTCACATTTTGTACCTTTCCCCGCTTTCCTCTGATGTCATCCCATCTTTTCGTTGGCCTTTTCTTCGAAATCTGTAAACTGTGAAAGCCCGGGTCGACTTTGCTGGGCGGACAGTTTAGTTTTCATTCATTTTACTTTAATTAAATCCCTCGTCCTGACATTAGCCCTTTGGTAACGTGTGGGGCGAGATGTGTGCGGTGGCTGTGGGTAGCTGAATTAAATCTGTGACTCCCACACCGGAGCGGTGTTAATTTGTGGGATCTTTTGTGTTGGTTTTTAGTCACTTAATCGCTGTGACTAGACAAGTCACTTCGGTTTCAAATCGAACAAGAAAAGATAGTAGAAGAACTTGAGTCGTTGTTGCTGTAACTTGATGCATCTGAAGGACTTCGGTAACATTTTTAAGCAGCAAATGAAACAAGAGTTTCCAAGGAAACAATATGGACATGTTGATTTCTTTTTTGACCACGAATACCTGTAGAATATGGTTCTTCAAATTTCACTAAAATTCTACTAACCCGAACTAGTTTTTGTTAGTGATAAACACTCAACTGTTCTACTGCTTTTCTTTTTCCCTATTTGACACAAAAGCACAAGTCACTAGAGGGTTAATAGGAAGGCTTTCTTCTTCCCGTTGACTTTTATTAACCTTTTTTATTTCCACCATTTCTTAACATAAACATACATAATGCCAGAGATTAGAAAGAAAATCCGAACGAAGGGCAAAGTCATTAGAGGAGAAAACTGGAAACCAAGTACATGAAATGGTCTGGAAGGAAATTGACAGGAGAGAAGATGGTTTGCTCGTGGAATTTTGGAATCTTGAGAATCAGGCTTTATGTACCCAGTACCCAGTTACCCACGTTTCAATACAATTATGTGTAGCTAATTGTATAATATACCTTAAAGCTCTTAAGATCATTAGTATTAGTATTAGTGCTTTATTTAGACTGTCGAATTAGGACATGTAGTCCCATTATCTCAACAGTTAAACAGGTACAGGTATTATCATATTAACAGATCCTTTCCATCCATTGTAGGCACCAAAATGCCAACCCTCTAAAAGAGCAGCTACAACGACGATACCTTTAGGAAAAGTCTCCCAAAACGAAAATCAATAGAAATGAAAATTACGTTTTTTTATATAAAAAACTTCGCGTCTCGTTGAAAAAAACAAACTGCATGCGATAAATTTTCCAAGTTTTCAGGCTAAATGAAGGCGCCGCATTTATCACTCTGTGTTCATTTAGTATCAAACTCCGTGTTCTGCCATAGCTAGAGGCGCTCCCTACCCTTCCATCCTATCTTCCCTACCCTTCTATCTCATCTTTCCTACCCTTCCGTCCTCTCCTTCCTACCCTTCCCGTCCTGTCCTTCCTACCTCCCATCCTATCTTCATTTGAAAATGTTCATTCCTCTTTGTGATCATCCAGAGTTTCTCTCTCTCTCTCTCGCTCTCTCTCTTCCTCTCTCTCTCTGCCAGATGAATTATCTCTATGATTCTCGTTTTCGGATTATCATTAGGTATCTCTCCACCACCCCTAGGGCGATACGTTCGTGTGCCAGTTTGGGTTTTATTGTTCCAATTGGCTCGTGACCGCTGCTAGTCTGAACGAAAATTGATGGAAGATGTAGCAAGATAACAGTAAAGGTAGAACCACACTACCATCACGTCACGTGAAGTCATGGTGAGTCAGGGATGTAATTTAAAGTTTTCCCAAAATATTGTGGGTAATTTCGTTCAGGTCAACCACAACACTATCATGTGACATGACGTGACGTAACATGATGGTAGTATGGCTGTTTTGAACAAGATTACCTGCAATATTAAGGGAACACTTTGAACTACATCTTTCTAACTCCCCATGACTTCACGTGACGTGATGGTAGATTTTCTACCTAAGCTCCTTGGAGCTATACTCAAATAAGTGGTCAAATTCTCAAATAGTCGAGGAATTGAGAATAAATTTCATTCCATGGCTGGGATTGAACCCGCGTGTCTAGACACTTCGCCACCGAGACATGCTAGGTACAACGAGTGCGACACGAAAATCCATCTTAAGAACTCTGGGCTCTGGAAGAAGTAACTTCCAAAAGTCCCATTTTATCGACGAACATCTTCGAGACTAGATTGTTCCGGTAATTCAATCAAGTAAAAGGCTTACGACACCTCACCCCGTTCATTTGTTGACTTTGTAACACATGTACACCATAATTATAATTAATATCTCCCAATGTATGCTAACACGTAACAGACCCGGTAAATTTCATATTGGATAAACATTACCGTAACGTTTTAATGTAATGAAAATTTCTCGACGTGTAATGAAAACAAAATTTTCGTATTAATTAAAAATAAAATTGTTTTCGTAACCTCTTCTCTCGAGCTTTTAATGGTAAATAATAATATTCACAGGTCTTGCAAAGTGTAACATAACACCTTCTTGAAATAATATCACAATACAGGGTTGCCAAGTTGGGAATATTATTTTTAATGTTACCTCCTCACCCATAGTTAACGTTAGGGAAGAGGAAGAAATGCTATTAAGTCTTTTGGAATATGGGGGTTCATTATTATCAAAATTTTGGTTTCCTTTATGGATCTACAAAAACAGAAAATAGCAATCCACTAATTACATACGTATATTTTACAAATCATCACATTGTAAGTGATACTGACATCTCCACTAATTTTTGTACATCTCTATACGCCTTGAATAATAATCAGAAGTGAAATTGACATCTCCACCAATTTTTGTACAGCTCCATACTCTTTGAATAATATTGGAAGTGAAAATGACATCTCCACTAATTTAATTTTTTGTATTTACCCATAATAGTTTTAGTTTTATCAGAAAACTCTTTTCCAAAGAAGAAATGTAGACAAATTGTACAATGTTTTTCACTTTCTACCTTCTTTCTACACTCTACTATAAGTAGAATACAGCTTACTTTTCGGTCATTTGTCAGCATTAGTACGCATTTTCTTTCAAATCCACTTTCTTGAAAGACCTACTTGTGTCAAAGTTCGTCAGTCTGTTTGCTACAAGTCTTGTTTGATTGTCTCTGTCGATGCCAATGACAGGCTTTGCTGCTCACTCTGCTCATGATGTGTATTTGATCAATACCTACTTTAATATAAAAAGCACGAAATGCGGAAAAAGAGAAAACGAGGGCCGTCCACAGGAGGATCCCTCCGGCCGACTTTGTCCCGGGCCGGTGCCTCTCAAGAGGGTCTGAAACCAGCAGACTGTCAAAACAGAGTTGAATGGAGATCATAGCGCATAGAGCATCGAGCAGGTAGCCCCGGGTCGGGGCCTCTCAAGAGGGCCTGAAACCAGCAGACTGTCAAAACAGAGTTGAATGGAGATCATAGCGCATAGAGCATCGAGCAGGTAGAGGGAAATTACGATACAAGGAAGCGACAAATACAAACAGCATAAGCTGAAAACGAGAGCTCTATGCACTAGGGAATTGCACACAATACCTTCTTATTCACAACAGAAAGCACAAATAGGATCTTTCGGTATCAAAATTCAAATTTTAATAAAAACGGGAATTGAAAAAGGTGTTGTGGTCTCTCTAGGAAGATAGGCAGAGTAGTGGGACAAGTCTTGGACATAACCTGCAATCAGAGAACAGAACGAAACAAATGTGTTAGTGTGTTAGTATTAGAAAATCTACATCTTCATATTCGAGTAAATGGAATTTTAAATGAATAATTAAGGACAAGACTGCTGTACATAAACAATAAACCTGAGAATGTCAAATACCTACCTACTTCATTAAAACTTATGAAGATATTTAAATTACTATGTGATGAAATATGATACAATACAATTTCCATTTAGATTAACAATATTATTATCAAAGTAGCTTTTTGGACAAAATCCATTATCCTACTGAAATGAACCTCCGACGATACAAACTTGGACATTAGGGAATTGCACACAATACCTTCTTATTCACAACAGAAAGCACAAATAGGATCTTTCGGTATCAAAATTCAAATTTTAATAAAAACGGGAATTGAAAACGGGAGAAACGTCACGAGAGATTCAGTCATTGTGTTGAAAATGAACCGAAGTCTCGTTGACAAAAGGGTTGAAGACAATTTCAATTTGAATGGCCACAGGAATGAAACTTTTCTGTAATATTATATTAATTAAAGTTCACCTCAGCACCTCGGTAAGCTCGCCCAATAAAAGTCCATTACAATAAAAAAAAAAGGTCATTGCGAACGAACTGTTAATACACTTCTACCAGTTTTCCGTTTTTATTGTGTGGGACTGTGGGATACATTATGTAAATGCAGCTCTATTACCAGTGGAGTTATATCTACTTTTCCAAATTAAAACTTTTCAACCGCTCTTTGTGTTGAGGCTTTTGTAGAGCGGTGCTTTCTTTTATGGACTGTAATTGACTTTGCCGTCTACGTCAAAAGCTGCAGTGCAGACTATTGGATCGTTTTCAAAGATGTAGGATATTCTAGATTTGCTTTAATTTTGAGGAGCTGTATAAATTATTCGTTCGCCTTCACTATGTGAGTGAAATATTTTTAAACCGTAAATAAACAATAATTTTCTGTGTAAATCTACATCATCGCACTGCTACTTAACACAAACCAAAAAGTTTAGAAAAGGGCTCCAAAAAGATTATTTGTACAAAAAGTCACAAATGTTTCTCTGTGAATGCTGCAAAAGGAAAGGCTAGCTTGGCTTTGAGAGAAAAGGAGACTTGAAAAAAAGCCGCATTAAAGTGGGGAAGGACTTTGCGAAACAAGTGATTCCCCCGTCCCCCATCCGTTTGTTATCCCTTCTCCCCGTCTCTGAACCTTAGTGGCCGAGATGTCTCTTGTCCTTTTTATATTAATGAGCCGCATTAAAGTGGGGAAGGACTTTGCGAAACAAGTGCTTCCCCCGTCCCCCATCCGTTTGTTATCCCTTCTCCCCGTCTCTGAACCTTAGTGGCCGAGATGTCTCTTGTCCTTTTTATATTAATGAAGATAGCCGGGGATTATCTTGGACTTAGTAACACAAAAACCTGACTACCTACTTCACATTTTGTACCTTTCCCCGCTTTCCTCTGATGTCATCCCATCTTTTCGTTGGCCTTTTCTTCGAAATCTGTAAACTGTGAAAGCCCGGGTCGACTTTGCTGGGCGGACAGTTTAGTTTTCATTCATTTTACTTTAATTAAATCCCTCGTCCTGACATTAGCCCTTTGGTAACGTGTGGGGCGAGATGTGTGCGGTGGCTGTGGGTAGCTGAATTAAATCTGTGACTCCCACACCGGAGCGGTGTTAATTTGTGGGATCTTTTGTGTTGGTTTTTAGTCACTTAATCGCTGTGACTAGACAAGTCACTTCGGTTTCAAATCGAACAAGAAAAGATAGTAGAAGAACTTGAGTCGTTGTTGCTGTAACTTGATGCATCTGAAGGACTTCGGTAACATTTTTAAGCAGCAAATGAAACAAGAGTTTCCAAGGAAACAATATGGACATGTTGATTTCTTTTTTGACCACGAATACCTGTAGAATATGGTTCTTCAAATTTCACTAAAATTCTACTAACCCGAACTAGTTTTTGTTAGTGATAAACACTCAACTGTTCTACTGCTTTTCTTTTTCCCTATTTGACACAAAAGCACAAGTCACTAGAGGGTTAATAGGAAGGCTTTCTTCTTCCCGTTGACTTTTATTAACCTTTTTTATTTCCACCATTTCTTAACATAAACATACATAATGCCAGAGATTAGAAAGAAAATCCGAACGAAGGGCAAAGTCATTAGAGGAGAAAACTGGAAACCAAGTACATGAAATGGTCTGGAAGGAAATTGACAGGAGAGAAGATGGTATGCTCGTGGAATTTTGGAATCTTGAGAATCAGGCTTTATGTACCCAGTACCCAGTTACCCACGTTTCAATACAATTATGTGTAGCTAATTGTATAATATACCTTAAAGCTCTTAGGATCATAAGCAGGTACAGGTATTATCATATTAACAGATCCTTTCCATCCATTGTAGGCACCAAAATGCCAACCCTCTAAAAGAGCAGCTACAACGACGATACCTTTAGGAAAAGTCTCCCAAAACGAAAATCAATAGAAATGAAAATTACATTTTTTTTTTCATATAAAAAACTTCGCGTCTCGTTGAAAAAAACAAACTGCATGCGATAAATTTTCCAAGTTTTCAGGCTAAATGAAGGCGCCGCATTTATCACTCTGTGTTCATTTAGTATCAAACTCCGTGTTCTGCCATAGCTAGAGGCGCTCCCTACCCTTCCATCCTATCTTCCCTACCCTTCTATCTCATCTTTCCTACCCTTCCGTCCTCTCCTTCCTACCCTTCCCGTCCTGTCCTTCCTACCTCCCATCCTATCTTCATTTGAAAATGTTCATTCCTCTTTGTGATCATCCAGAGTTTCTCTCTCTCTCTCTCGCTCTCTCTCTTCCTCTCTCTCTCTGCCAGATGAATTATCTCTATGATTCTCGTTTTCGGATTATCATTAGGTATCTCTCCACCACCCCTAGGGCGATACGTTCGTGTGCCAGTTTGGGTTTTTATTGTTCCAATTGGCTCGTGACCGCTGCTAGTCTGAACGAAAATTGATGGAAGATGTATCAAGATAATAGTGAAAAAAGGTAGTGTGTATACATTTCATGTAAACATTTCATGTAAACACACAACCATCACGTCACGTGAAGTCATGGTGAGTCAGGGATGTAATTAAAAGTTTTCCCAAAATATTGTAGGTAATTTCGTTCAGGTCAACCACAATACTATCATGTGACATGACGTGACGTAACATGATGGTAGTGTGGCTGTTCTGAACAAGATTACCTGCAATATTAAGGGAAAACTTTGAACTACACCTTCCTAACTCCCCATGACTTCACGTGACGTGATGGTAGATTTTCTACCTAAGCTCCTTGGAGCTATACTCAAATAAGTGGTCAAATTCTCAAATAGTCGAGGAATTGAGAATAAATTTCATTCCATGGCTGGGATTGAACCCGCGTGTCTAGACACTTCGCCACCGAGACATGCTAGGTACAACGAGTGCGACACGAAAATCTATCTTAAGAATTGTTCCAATTGGCTCGTGACCGCTGCTAGTCTGAACGAAAATTGATGGAAGATGTAGCAAGATAACAGTAAAGGTAGAACCACACTACCATCACGTCACGTGAAGTCATGGTGAGTCAGGGATGTAATTTAAAGTTTTCCCAAAATATTGTGGGTAATTTCGTTCAGGTCAACCACAACACTATCATGTGACATGACGTGACGTAACATGATGGTAGTATGGCTGTTTTGAACAAGATTACCTGCAATATTAAGGGAACACTTTGAACTACATCTTTCTAACTCCCCATGACTTCACGTGACGTGATGGTAGATTTTCTACCTAAGCTCCTTGGAGCTATACTCAAATAAGTGGTCAAATTCTCAAATAGTCGAGGAATTGAGAATAAATTTCATTCCATGGCTGGGATTGAACCCGCGTGTCTAGACACTTCGCCACCGAGACATGCTAGGTACAACGAGTGCGACACGAAAATCCATCTTAAGAACTCTGGGCTCTGGAAGAAGTAACTTCCAAAAGTCCCATTTTATCGACGAACATCTTCGAGACTAGATTGTTCCGGTAATTCAATCAAGTAAAAGGCTTACGACACCTCACCCCGTTCATTTGTTGACTTTATCTTAAGAACTCTGAGCTCTGGAAGAAGTAACTTCCAAAAGCCCCATTTCATCGACGAACATCTTCGAGACTAGATTGTTCCGGTAATTCAATCAAGTAAAAGGCTTACGACACCTCACCCCGTTCATTTGTTGACTTTGTAACACATGTACACCATAATTATAATTAATATCTCCCAATGTATGCTAACACGTAACAGACCCGGTAAATTTCATATTGGATAAACATTACCGTAACGTTTTAATGTAATGAAAATTTCTCGACGTGTAATGAAAACAAAATTTTCGTATTAATTAAAAATAAAATTGTTTTCGTAACCTCTTCTCTCGAGCTTTTAATGGTAAATAATAATATTCACAGGTCTTGCAAAGTGTAACATAACACCTTCTTGAAATAATATCACAATACAGGGTTGCCAAGTTGGGAATATTATTTTTAATGTTACCTCCTCACCCATAGTTAACGTTAGGGAAGAGGAAGAAATGCTATTAAGTCTTTTGGAATATGGGGGTTCATTATTATCAAAATTTTGGTTTCCTTTATGGATCTACAAAAACAGAAAATAGCAATCCACTAATTACGTTTTAATGTTACCTCCTCACCCATAGTTAACGTTAGGGAAGAGGAAGAAATGCTATTAACTCTTTTGGAATATGGGGGTTCATTATTATCAAAATTTTGGTTTCCTTTATGGATCTACAAAAACAGAAAATAGCAATCCACTAATTACATACGTATATTTTACAAATCATCACATTGTAACTGACATCTCCACTAATTTTTGTACATCTCTATACGCTTTGAATAATAATCAGAAGTGAAATTGACATCTCCACCAATTTTTGTACAGTTCCATACTCTTTGAATAATTGGAAGTGAAAATGACATCTCCACTAATTTAATTTGTTGTATTTACCTATAATACGAGTTTTAGTTTTATCAGAAAACTCTTTTCCAAAGAAAAAATGTAGAGAAATTGTACTATTTTTTTCACTTTCTACCTTCTTTCTACACTCTACTATAAGTAGAACACAGCTTACTTTTCGGTCATTTGTCAGCATTAGTACGCATTTTCTTTCAAATCCACTTTCTTGAAAGACCCACTTGTGTCAAAGTTCGTCAGTCTGTTTGCTACAAGTCTTGTTTGATTGTCTCTGTCGATGCCAATGACAGGCTTTGCTGCTCACTCTGTGATACTGACATCTCCACTAATTTTTGTACATCTCTATACGCCTTGAATAATAATCAGAAGTGAAATTGACATCTCCACCAATTTTTGTACAGCTCCATACTCTTTGAATAATATTGGAAGTGAAAATGACATCTCCACTAATTTAATTTTTTGTATTTACCCATAATAGTTTTAGTTTTATCAGAAAACTCTTTTCCAAAGAAGAAATGTAGACAAATTGTACAATGTTTTTCACTTTCTACCTTCTTTCTACACTCTACTATAAGTAGAATACAGCTTACTTTTCGGTCATTTGTCAGCATTAGTACGCATTTTCTTTCAAATCCACTTTCTTGAAAGACCTACTTGTGTCAAAGTTCGTCAGTCTGTTTGCTACAAGTCTTGTTTGATTGTCTCTGTCGATGCCAATGACAGGCTTTGCTGCTCACTCTGCTCATGATGTGTATTTGATCAATACCTACTTTAATATAAAAAGCACGAAATGCGGAAAAAGAGAAAACGAGGGCCGTCCACAGGAGGATCCCTCCGGCCGACTTTGTCCCGGGCCGGTGCCTCTCAAGAGGGTCTGAAACCAGCAGACTGTCAAAACAGAGTTGAATGGAGATCATAGCGCATAGAGCAGGTAGAGGGAAATTACGATACAAGGAAGCGACAAATACAAACAGCATAAGCTGAAAACGAGAGCTCTATGCACTCCGCTCTGTTTTTAGCCTAATTCAGCGAAAACCACCTAGGTACCGAATAATATTGTTTGTAAAAAAAGTAAAAATTGTTGCAAAGAGAAAAAAGTGTCCATTTATGGCATTAGCTCCCTTTGGCCGGTTGGCCTGTAAACGGCCCTGGAGAGAACGAAGGGAAAGAGAGAAACTATGTTTACTTAAATGCCATCATTTTTTCCCTTTTTCTACTGTTGCATGGATATACGTATTTATACGTCATAGAATATAGTCGTTCAGTGTTTGGTATAGTGGGTGTACTTCGCACTAGAAACTTTTTCCTTGGAAACTTGGAAGAAAAAGTGGTAAATACCTTCAAAGTTGCCATCTTGAAATTGAGGAGGTACCTACCTAATTAGAAGAATGTTGGTGCAGGTTCCTGGGTGCACTACCTATGTGGTATGTAGATCGTTTCTGCCTCCATATGATGATCCAAAATACTTAGTCATTATTTAAGTATTTATTTACTGTCGTTATCAAACTTCATTTTACAAATAAAGTTGACAGCCATTTGCCCTAATTTTTTCTACGTAGGTATTTGAGTTTATTTTCATTGGAAACCAAATTGTACTCCGTTTGTGTATTTATATACTTTGAGTAGGTTCCTCAAATCTGCATGCTTTCAAAACACCCTCTATTTAAAAAAAAAGAGGAAAAACACAATATTGTATTGCTGATGTTTGTTTTCATGCAATACCTCCCTCTCTTCCTTCTCGCCTCATCCCTCCTTTTCCTTTTCTCTTCCTTCTTACTGGGGAGAGAAGGAGGTAGAGGAATGGGAAGGAAGAAAATGAGGGAGAGGGAAATTTCCATCATTAAATGGGAGAGAGGGAAATGAGAGGAGGGAATAAGGAGGGAGGGAAGGAGAGGAGGGAAGGAGAGGGAGAAGGGTTCTCTTCCTTGCTGTGAAACAGGATGTCCATCGATATTAGCTCTTGACCAAAATGGGAGACAGGTGACGGAAAGAACAAAATAGTAGGTAGACTTTTTTCAAGGGCAAAATTTCGGGAAATTCGGTGTCTCCACTAGCTCAACCTATTTTCATACAGTTAACCTGCTGCTGTACAATAATCCAGTACACTGATTTCCAGGCAATGAATCAAACAGGAAGTCGTAAAAGCTTGAAAGAAATTAATCAAAAAGAAGAAGAAGAATAAAAGGACCTGTGGATTTTTGCAAAAGAACTAAAGAATTAGAAAACTGAAAGCAAAGGGGGAAGAGGGTGACTGAAATGAGAAGAAAAGGAACAAGAACAAAAAGAGAAGAAAAAGGAACAAGAACAAAGAGCTCAGGAGAAGAATTCGAGGAACAAAAAGGTAAGAAGGAGAATTCGAAGGAGGAATCGTTCACAAGGAATAAGAATATAAGAAACGTAGCCGAGTGGAAGAATAAGGTAGAAAAGAGAAGAAATAGCGAAAGGAAGTTGAGCAGAAAATAAAATGTAATACAAAGAAGACGAAAAAAAAAAACTAAAGGAAGTCTAAAGAAAGAGCCGTTAGGGAAGAGAGAAGAGGAAGAGTGTGAGAGAGAGAGACAGAGAGAGAGAGAGAGAGAGAGAGAGAGAGAGAGAGGAAGGAAGGAAAAGGAGACCAGAAGAAGAGAGAAGAGTAAGGAAAAGACAGGAAGAAAGAGAGAGAAGAGGAGAGGTTTAGATTTTTTATTTGTTTAAAATTTCTTCTTTTTCTCTCTTATTCCCGTTTTTTTTTTTTTTCCTTATCATTCGTACCATTCTGCAGCATCTCTTCTCTTTTCTCTCCCCCCTCTCTTCCTCTCTTTTTTTTTGTTTTGCCATTTCTAAAAGATTATAATATTAATCTTCATACCTCTCTCTCTCTACCTCTTTGTCTTTCTTTATATCATACCCTCCTCCTCATTTTCCTTCTCTCTCTCTCTGTCTTTCTCCCTCCCTCTTTCTCTCTCTCTGTCTTTCTCCCTCCCTCTTTCTCTCTTGTAAAAGATCCTCGGGGTATTTAATTGAAATCTCTTCTTGTTATTTCTAGTCATTCCCTCTTGCTTTCCTTTTCTCCATTCCCTCTTGCTTTATTTCCTCTTCTCCTGACAGCTTTATTTCTCTAAGTTTTAATCCTGGCTAGGAATGGTTGGCATATGACCACTAAATAGCTAAACCCTAGGTATGTATGTATGCTTATAATCTAGTCTAGTCCAGTCTAGTCTAGTCTAGTCCAATGGTGGCTCAGTAATAAAGCGTTTGGCTCTTAATTCGAGGAACTGAGGTTTTAGGGACCATAGAGGGAATATATTCCCTCTATGGCTCTATGGTCCCTCTATGCTCCCTAATATATTCCCTCTATGGTTTCTATCCAAAGAGGGAATATCTTTGGATAGAAAATTTGTAAATCAGATATATACCTACCTGAAATAGGTACCTTTCTTGGTGGAATATTTATCAAATCCAGAGCGAAAATCTTGCCAAAAAAATCGGGTTTCTATACGTAGGAATCCAATAGTCCCATACTTTCTATTCTCCCTGTGGCATTTCCAAGTTCCAACCTTTTCAACGTCTCTATAACAATCCTACCTAGACTTGATGAGATCGACAAAACGCCCCAAGCCTTTCGTCAGTGCTTTCAACATATGGCTCCCCTGCCAAAGCGTTGTTCATTTGTGGAATCTTTTGTGTTGGTTTTTAGTCACTTAATCGATGTGAGCGGAGTAGAAGAGCTTGAATCGTTGTCGTAACTTGGTTCAACATGCTTCTTCTGAAAATTTTGACAGCAAATGACCAAAAGTACCCTTGAATACCTATGAAAATTTGAACGTGATGATTTCTTTTCTAAATATATGAACATGAACATGATTCAGATTTAAGATTCTACAAACCCGAACTTGCTTTTGTTAGTGTTCGGAATATTTTGTATTTTTGTCACTGGACACAGGTACACTAGTGGGTTAATAGGAAGGCTTTCTTCTTCCCGTTGACTTTTATTAACCTTTTTTATTTCCACCATTTCTTAACATAAACATAATGCCAGAGCCATGAGTAAAACATTACCTCCGTCTGAAAACGAGTTAAGAATAAATTCCCCAAACACATCATTTCTTACCTCTCTTTGACCTGTTCCCCTTCATGATATTGTCCTGATACTTTGACAGGCAAAATAAAACAATCCACTTTACTACACTCTCACTTACTTATGTACAAACCCACTTAGGTCCCTATGTATACCTTATTTACTGAGTATACTATGTATAAAGGGGGTTCAAAGTTCAAATGGTAACTTGGCCATGGAAAACGAACCACCTGAAATTGTTGTTTTTTTTTAATTTTTTTTCTTAAAGAAGGAGAAGGAGGGGTAGAAGAAGAAAAAGAAGAAGAAGCAGAAGAAGAAGAAGTTTGACACTTGGAGCGAATTTTTGAAACTCAACGGAGGTCTTATCGTTCTGAAATCGAACAAAGGAGGATGGGAAAGGAGAATTTGGAGAAAGCCAGACGTTCCGAGAACGAACCTTAAGAAGACACTGTATTATTAGGACGGATATGTAAGCTATGTACCTCAATGTACATATCCCTATCCTCCTATATATCTCCATATAGGTAAGTAAATAGGTATACATACGTATAAGTAGCTTGTATCTATCTATACCTTTACTCGTAACTAGAGTACCTACATTTTTATATGAAACGTTTTTCTCTTTCGAAGTAAAATTGCTGAGCACTTCGCTGTGATGCCTCGTAAATTTGAATGTTTTTTTTTTTTTTTTTTTTTTTTTTTTTTTTTTTTTTTTTTTTTTTTACTGCCAAAATGCGTGATATGTTCACACGACATCGCAATGCTTCTTCTTCTTCTTCTTCTTCTGCTTCTTCTATTTCCTCCTCCTCTTTCCTTCTTGTTCATGTTCTCTTACAACATGTCCTTTTGATTCCAGTTGGAAATGTTTGTGTAAGATTGAAAAGATCTGGTGTGAATATCACACGCCTTTCATTATGGAAGAAAAAAAATCTCGGGCTTAGCTGATGAAAAAGCCTTATGAGATGTCGAAATTAAATACGTATATTAAGCACGCAAGTTCAAACAATCTTATGCAGAGATGTTACTTTTCCTCCTCCTCCTTCCTTCTTGTTCCTGTTCTTTTACAGCATATCCTTTTGATTCCAGGTGGAAATGTTTGTGTAAGATTGAAAAGATCTGGTGTGAACATCACACGCCTTTCATTATGAAAGAAAAAAAATCTCGGACTTAGCTGATGAAAAAGCCTTATGAGATGTCGAAATTAAATACGTATATTAAGCACGCAAGTTCAAACAATCTTATGCAGAGATGTTAAACATTTTAAATCTTTCAATCCAGTTTCCAATCGTGGTAGAACAAACCTGTTGTCAAAACTCCCAAACTTTTCAACTCCAATTCTTCACTTCGAATTCTTCTCCTGAGCTCTTTGTTCTTGTTCCTTTTTCTTCTCTTTTTGTTCTTGTTCCTTTTCTTCTCTTTTTGTTCTTGTTCCTTTTCTTCTCATTTCAGTCACCCTTTTCCCCCTTTGCTTTCAGTTTCCTAATTCTTTAGTTCTTTTGCAAAAATCCACAGGTCCTTTTATTCTTCTTCTTCTTGATTAATTTCTTTCAAGCTTTTACGACTTCCTGTTTGATTCATTGCCTGGAAATCAGTGTACTGGATTATTGTATAGCAGCAGGTTAACTGTATGAAAATAGGTTGAGTTAGTGGAGACGCCGAATTTCCCGAAATTTTGCCCTTGAAAAAAGTCTACCTACTATTTTGTTCTTTCCGTCACCTGTCTCCCATTTTGGTCAAGAGCTAATATCGATGGACATCCTGTTTCACAGCAAGGAAGAGAACCCTTCTCCCTCTCCTTCCCTCCTCTCCTTCTCCTTCCCTCCCTCCTTATTACCCCCTCTCACTTCCCTCTCTCCCATTTAATGATGGAAATTTCCCTCTCCCTCATTTTCTTCCTTCCCATTCCTCTACCTCCTTCGCTCCCCAATGTATCATGAGAGAAATTTCCCTCCCTCCCTTCAATCTCCCTCCTTTTCCTCCCCCTCCCATATCATGATAGAAACCTCAACAAGTACCTCGTAAAAAAAAGGGCTGAGATATCCCCAAGCCCCGGGAACATAAATTGACCCTCTCTTATGTTTTCCCTGACGTTCGCAGTTTTGTGATTTTTTTCACCCCCCAAACACGAAGGGAAAAAAAACTGCTTACTGATGCATTGCCAAAAACATTGGGGAAATTTTTCGAGTTTTTGACCCTTTGTTTTTTGTGTGTGGGATAAGTGAGGGCTGAGGTATCCCCAAGCCCCGGGAAACATAAATTGACCCTCTCTTGTGTTTTCCCTGACGTTCGCAGTTTTGTGATTTTTTTACCCCCCAAACACGAAGGGAAAAAAACTGCTTACTGATGCATTGCCAAAAACATTGGGGAAATTTTTCGAGTTTTTGACCCTTTGTTTTTTGTGTGTGGGATAAGTGATGGAGATTGAGCGAGTATTGGAGAGAGAGAGAGAGAGATATAGAGAGAAAGAGAGAGAGAGAGAGAGAAACAGAGAAGAGGAAGAAGAGATATGGGGAGAATAGGAACAGGAGAATAGAAGAGAGAGAGAGAGAATACCATTGAAACCAAAAACGGAAAGAGCAACAAAAAAGAGATAGAGCGAGAGAGAGAGCATACGAAAAGAAGGAAACGAGGGAGCAAAAAAGAAGAAGGAGGATGAGAAAATGATGAAGGAGGAGAGGTGAAACGACAGGGAAGAATGGATATGAGAAAGCAAACAATAATATAAAAGTACAGGGAAAATGAACTTTTCGGGGGGAGGGAGAGAAAGGGAGAAAACAAGAGAGAACTGTCGACCTGTTGAACAGAATAGAAAACTTTCTGAGGGGAAATTTTCGAGCTTGGGAAAACAATATTCGAGTTGGGTGAGAAAATTTTAATTAGGAACTTTTGTGCTACCAAAGAGTATGAATGATTTGCTATCCAAAGTAAAAGGTAACAGAATGAGCTAACCAAAAGCACCTTTGAGCATTTTAAAAGATTATTTGCTACCTGAGTAAATTAAAATGTAGCAGAATGTGGCATAAAAAGTGGATGTTCTACTGTAAAAAGATGAGGTGATTTGCTGCTCCAAATATGGAAATGTAACGATTTCTTTCGTCGTACATTTTACCACATGAAAATTTTGGTGGAGACGCCAAATTTCCACTCATGTACGACAAATGTGTTTTTGTTAGTGGAGACACCAAACTTCCAAGTTTCTTAGCCCGTGTGAATGAAGCTTTATAAATTGAACGAATAACACCTTTGTTAGGGGTGTTAGAGGATACTGCCACTCCCCACTAAAGGTTTTTCTCACTAAAAAGGGGGATGTTGTGTACTTATGCCTGTCTCAAGAGAGAGGCTGAGAGGGCGAGAGAGCCTAGTCTGCTTTCCTTTTAAATATCTACTTATTCTTGCAAACAGCTTACTTGAAACTTACACATACCTACATGCAAGTTTTTCAGCCCGTGTGCATGAAGCTTTAGAAATTGAACGAATAACACCTTTGCTAGGGGATACTGCCACTCCCCACTAAAGGTTTTTCTCACTAAAAAGGGGGGATGTTGTGTACTTATGCCTGTCTCAAGAGAGAGGCTGAGAGGGCGAGAGAGCCTAGTCTGCTTTCCTTTTAAATATCTACTTAAAGAGTGATGGAGATTGTGAAGACTCTTTCCATCACTCTCTCGACAGCGCCAGGGATGAGTGACAGATTTTAATAAAGACGGAGTAGAGAATAGAATAGAAGTGTTGCTCGAGATAGTTAGGGGAGGGAGAGAGAGAGTGAGGGAAATAGGGATTTAAATAGGGAGGGAAAAGAATGGAAATATGAAGGGGAGAGAAGGAAAAAGAGGAGAGGGAGGGAAAGGAAGAGGATTGAGAGGAAAGGTTGGGGGAGAAAAAGAGAAAAAAACAGGCATAGATTTTTATTCGCCTCTTAGACTCTTGTGAATTTATTAACCCTCAAGATGTCTCGAAAAATTGCACAACCGGCAACCGTTACAAATACGAGACCCGTTTGGGACGGAACGACTTTAGAACTTTTTCAATGTCAACAATATTTCCATTGAAAATAGAGCCGCCAAGTAGACAACCAACAGCGGTAACTTGAAGGCTTGAGCAACATGAACTTCCAACTGTACCCAAAAAACGTAGAGAAATAAATAGAAAACACAGAAATCCTCTGTTAAGCCTCTGTACACAGTGGAAACATTTGTTTCCACAGTACACAGAGGAAATTCTGTACACAGTGCAAGAGAAATACAATAAATGTTTCAACTGTTGCGCAACTTTCAAGATTATTATTAGGAAAGATGGAAATGCAGATTGTCACTCCAGTGGGTGTGTGTCTATCTTTCTGTCTTTCCAAGAAGGTTATCAAAAATGTCCACTAAGCTTCCAACGGGTTAACCGAAACTTATTCTTTCGAATTGACACATTGTTCTCCCTTCAGAGTGAGGGAGACAGAAGATAGCTTATCATACCCTTCTGGGTGTGGGACAAGGAGAGGAAATACATTTCCATTATTAACTTTACAAGAATGCCAGAGATTAGAAAGAAAATCCGAACGAAGGGCAAAGTCATTAGAGGAGAAAACTGGAAACCAAGTACATGAAATGGTCTGGAAGGAAATTGACAGGAGAGAAGATGGTTTGCTCGTGGAATTTTGGAATCTTGGCAATCAGGCTTTATGTACCCAGTTACCCACTAATCAATACAATTATGTGTAGCTAATTGTATAATATACCTTAAAGCTCTTAGGATCATAAGCAGGTACAGGTATTATCATATTAACAGATCCTTTCCATCCATTGTAGGCACCAAAATCCCAACCCTCTAAAAGAGCAGCTACAACGACGATACCTTTAGGAAAAGTCTCCCAAAACGAAAATCAATAGAAATGAAAATTACATTTTTTTTTTCATATAAAAAACTTCGCGTCTCGTTGAAAAAAACAAACTGCATGCGATAAATTTTCCAAGTTTTCAGGCTAAATGAAGGCGCCGCATTTACATTTTAAATCTTTCAATCCAGTTTCCAATCGTGGTAGAACAAACCTGTTGTCAAAACTCCCAAACTTTTCAACTCCAATTCTTCACGTAAAGGAATCTTTGAGGGTTTCCTTACTTCCTTTAGGGTTAGAGGCAACTTTGATTTCGTTCGCTTTGTCTTCCACGAAATCCTAATTCGGTCTCATTTATAATTCAGCCTGCCCTTTTTCTTTTTTTCTTGTAATGGAATTTTCGATTCCCATTTTCATCATCATTATCCTCTTCCCTAATCTTTGTTTTATTCATGTTGAAAGCACTGACGAAAGGCTTGGGGCGTTTTGTCGATCTCATCAAGTCTAGGTAGGATTGTTATAGAGACGTTGAAAAGGTTGAAACTTGGAAATGCCACAGGGAGAATAGAAAGTATGGGACTATTGGATTCCTATAACAACCCGATTTTTTGGCAAGATTTTCGCTCTGATTTGACAAATATTCCACCAAGAAAGGTAGGTTATTTCATGTAGGTATCTGATTTGGCAATATTTTCGCTCTGATTTGACAAATATTCCACCAAGAAAGGTACCTATTTTATGTAGGTATCTGATTTGACAAATTTATTTCTATCCAAATGGATATTTCTATCCAAAGAGGGAATATATTCTCTCTTTAATATATTCCCTCTTTGGATAGAAAATTTGTCAAATCTATAGAAAATTTGGATAGAAACCATTGTTTTAGGGACCATAGAGGGAATATATAGAACCATAGAGGGAATATATTCCCTCTATGGTCCCTAAAACCTCAGTTCCTCAAATTAAGAGCCAAACGATTTATTACTGAGCCACCATTGGACTAGACATAGATACCTACCTAGGGTTTAGCTATTTAGTGGTCATATGCCAACCATTCCTATAGCCAGGATTAAAACAAAGAGAAATAAAGCTGTCAGGAGAAGAGGAAATAAAGCAAGAGGGAATGGAGAAGAGGAAAGCAAGAGGGAATGACTAGAAATAACAAGAAGAGATTTCAATTAAATACCCCGAGGATCTTTAACAAGAGGGAAAGAGGGAGGGAGAGAGACAGAGAGAGAGAAAGAGGGAGGGAGAGAGACAGAGAGAAAGAGGGAGGGAGAGAGACAGAGAGAGAGAGAGAAGGAAAATGAGGAGGAGGGTATGATATAAAGAAAGACAAAGAGGTAGAGAGAGAGAGGTATGAAGAGATTAATATCAGGCTAAGAAGCTAAGTCACGTATTCTGTTTACCTCATTTTTGTATCATTTTGCATTGTTCTTTTCCTATCAAATATCTAAAATACAAGTTTTTTTGTTTTTATTTTATTTAGGACTTATTATTATTTATTTTGTTACTTTTTTTTAAGATACCTAGACCTTTGAATTTCTTATAAATATTTATACCTATCAATTGTATAATGAAGTAAACATTGCTAAGTGGATAAATAAAGGATCTTTGAGCTTAAGGACGGGCAAGATTTGAAGGATGACGTAAGAAACAAAGAAATAAAAACAAAAATAGAAGGGTTGTAGGCGGAATAAAAAATCTGAATTATTACCGGAGAGGGAAAGAGAAATAGAGAGAGAAGCGTATTTGAGGGAAAGATAAATAAAAGATAGACAGCTTCCTTCCTCTTTCTTTCTCTCTCTCTCTCTCTCTCTCTCTCTCTCTCTCTCTCTCTCTTCTGCATGTTTTGTGCTTAAGGGCGGGCAAGATTTGAAGGATGACGTAAGAAACAAAGAAACAAAAACAAAAATAGAAGGGTTGTAGGCGGAATAAAAAATCTGAATTATTACCGGAGAGGGAAAGAGAAGTATAGAGAGAAGCGTATTTGAGGGAAAGATAAATAAAAGATAGACAGCTTCCTTCCTCTTTCTCTCTCTCTCTCTCTCTCTCTCTCTCTCTCTTCTGCATGTCACTTGTAAAAAAAAGAGACAAAACCCTTTTACAGCATTTTCCTCGTTTTCTTCTTCTTACTCTTCCTCATTTACATCTTGTGTCACTCTTCCTTCCTATTCCCTCCCCTCTTATCTTCCCCTCCCCCTCCAATCCCCTCCAGACAAGGAGGAATGAATTAAAATATGCGAATCTCGGCTTGAAAATAAAAAAAAAGAGAGACAAAACCCTTTTACAGCATTTTCCTCGTTTTCTTCTTCTTACTCTTCCTCATTTACATCTTGTGACACTCTTCCTTCCTCTTCCCTCCCCTCTTATCTTCCCCTCCCCCTCCAATCCCCTCCAGACAAGGAGGAATGAATTAAAATATGCGAATCTCGGCTTGAAAATCTTGGAATGCGAACAGGGTGGGTAAGAAGTAAAGGAAATAAAAGGAGAAAAAAAATAAGAAGCTGAAATGAAGTAGGTGAAGGAGAAGATCGAAATAACGAAAAAAAAAGAAGAAGATGATGACGAAGAAGAGCGGTTACCAAAAAAACGAAGATGAAGACAATCGGAGAAAAAATAGGTATATAAATGAGAAACTAGGCGACAACCTTGCGGAATGCTGTCTACGGTTTTTCTCTTCCGAATTTCAAGTTACTTCCCAATTGAATCATCAAAACTGGTCGGAAATTAACAGGTTTTTTTGTACAGTTCAAAAACATGGGTACGTGGGGAAAATTCCAAATAAAAATCGGAATTTACCGTTACCGTGTCAAACTCCTTTTGTAAGTCAATATCCCGCGGAAAGAGAGGAAGAAAATTGTTAAAAAAGCGAACAATGGAGAAAAAAATAAGAAGCTGAAATGAAGTAGGTGAAGGAGAAGATCGAAATAACAAAAAAAAAGAAAAAAAAAAAGAAGAAGATGAAGAAGAAGAGCGGTTACCAAAAAAAGAAGATGAAGACAATCGGAGAAAAAATATATAAATGAGAAACTAGGCGACAACCTTGCGGAATGCTGTCTACGGTTTTTCTCTTCCGAATTTCAAGTTACTTCCCACAATTGAATCTTCAAAACTGGTCGGAAATCAACAGGTTTTTTGTACATTTCAAAAACATGGGTACGTGGGGAAAATTCCACATATAAATCGAAATTTACCGTTACCGTGTCAAACTCCTTTTGTAAGTCAATATCCCGCGGAAAGAGAGGAAGAAAATTGTTAAAAAAGCGAACAATGGAACGGAAAATTAGAACACAAAATGGAATAGGCACACGTTCTGCAGCTTTCCACTCACCTTCTTCTGTGTAAATAAAACGGAGCGTAAATATAAATATATTTACAAGCCTTTGTATAACGGAGGCATTTTTAAAACGGAAAGATAAATGCGATTTTCTTCTGTCTTGAGTTTTTTTTTTTTTTTTTTTTTTTTTTTTTTTTTTTTTTTCTTTTTGTTGTTTTTTAATAATAAAATTTATTTTTTTTTTTTTTTTTTTTTTTTAATCCTTTCTACTCCTGTTGGTACCTACAGGTTTCTCTCTCTCTCTTTTTTTTCTCATCTTCATCGCTGTCATTTTTTGCCTCCTTAATTCTCAGGACTTTGTTCTAAAGCGACTTCCTTTCATAATGCTTCCTCTATTTTGCTGTTAAAATATTAGCTTGAACTTGAAAATGGGTTACATACTCTCCATTTTCACGGGGGTTGGAGATTTGACTATTGGGAGATTTGAATAATGGGAGATTCTTTAGTCACCATAAAATTACAAAATCGATAAACAGGTATGTTTTTGAATCGTCTCTTGGAGAAAACTCAAGGATCTTCGAATCTTCATCGAAAATTCCTTTTTGGCAAGATTTTCGCTCTGATTTGACAAATATTCCACCAAGAAAGGTAGGTTATTTCATGTAGGTATCTGATTTGGCAATATTTTCGAAGTGGATTAATATGTTAGAAAGAGGGGGAGGAGGTGAAGAGGGACAGGACGGAGTGGGAATAAAGAAAAATAAAGACATAAAAGAGCTCATAAAACAATATGTCCACGACAATAAAAAAACAAGAACACAAATCTTTTATACCAAAACATCGGACGAAGGAGGAAAAGAAGAGAAGGACGGTGGGAAAAGGAAGAAGAAGAAACACATGAAGGAAAAGAAGAAATACACAAGAAAAAGAACAATAAAAACCAAGAAACAAGGAATGAGAAGAGCGGAAAAAATGAAAAGATAGAGGAAGAGGGAGGAAGAAGGAAAAAGAAAACATTCAACAGTCATGCACATACTGTGACACAGCATGGAGAGAGAGAGAGGGGGGAGGGAGAGCGAGAGAGAGAGAGGGAGAGAGAGAGAAAAAGGGAAGAAGGATGGAGGAAAAACAAATAAAAATAATTTTCTTAAAAAAAGAAACGAAAAGGGCACGAGAAGAAATATTGCAATAAAAATACTGAACTCCATCCTATACAAGATGGAAAAACATTTAGATAGAGATGTAGACGAAGAAATTGCTCAGAGAGATAGAAAGGATGGGAGAGAGAGAGAAGGAGAGAGAGAACTGGGAGGGAAAGAAAGAAACCAAGAAAGAGATAAAATATTATGGAAAGACAAATATAAAAATTAAAAGAAAACATGAAGAAATCGTAAAACCGGCTAGAGAAAGCAGAGCATTGAGAAAGAAATTAGGAGGAGGCTCAGAGAGATAGAAAGGATGGGAGAGAGAGAGAGAGAAGGAGAGAGAGAGACAACTGGCAGGGGAAGAGAGAATCCAAATGGGAAGAAACCAAGAAAGAGATAAAATATTATGAAAAGACAAATATAAAAATTAAAAGAAAACATGAAGAAATCGTAAAACCGGCTAGAGAAAGCAGAGCATTGAGAAAGAAATTAGGAGGAAGAGAGAAGAGAGACATGGAGAGGCCTGAAATATTGATGGAGGCGAATTTATGGCGAGAGAGAGAGAGTTGGAGACGAATAATTATTAATGAGTAGTAGAGAGAAAAAGTGACAGAAAGAGAGTTAAATTGAAGAATACAATAGAAGTAAAGACGAGAGAGAGAGAGAGAGAGAGAGAGAGAGAGAGAGAGAGAGAGAGAGAGAGAGAGAGAGAGAGAGAGAGAGAAAAAAAGGTAGACTTTGGGTATACGCAAATGAGTAAGCCCAGTCAAAAAATTGTAAAGAATTCCATTATTTAAAAAAGTTAAAAAAGAAAGAAAAAAAAAACTGATAAAAAAGACCATTCCGAGAGTCCATAGGAATTCAAAGGGCTACAAAATCCCATATTATTATACCTCTCTCCCCTTCATTTTTCTGGACTTAGCAAAAAAATCCCTTTTCTTTTTTTCCCCTCTCCCTCCCATCCGAAGCATTCTCTATTTCTGTCTCCCTCGCATGTTTTTATGCTTGTTTTCTACCTTAACGTTTTCATACTTGAAGAATTTAAGGCGAATTTATGGCGAGAGAGAGAGAGTTGGAGACGAATAATTATTAATGAGTAGTAGAGAGAAAAAGAGACAGAGAGTTAAATTGAAGAAATTAATAGAAGTAAAGACAAGAGAGAGAGAGAAAGACCTCTTTATTAGTAAAATAGGTACACTTTGGGTATACGCAAATGAGTAGGTAAGCCCAGGCAAAAAATTGTAAAGAATTCCATTATTTAAAAAAGTTTAAAAAAAAAACTGATAAAAGGACAATTCCGAGAGTCCATAGGAATTCAAAGGGCTACAAAATCCCATATTATTATACCTCTCTTCCCCCTTCATTTTCTGGACTTAGCAAAAAAATCCCTTTTCTTTTTTCCCCCTCTCTCTCCCATCCGAAGCATTCTCTATTTCTGTCTCCCTCGCATGTTTTTATGCTTGTTTTCTACCTTAACGTTTTCATACTTGAAGAATTTTCTCCATTTCATCCCTCCAACTCTTCCTTTCTCCCACTCTTCTTCCCTCCAATTGACCTTTATTATTTTAGTTGTGTAGTTTTTTCTCCTCTATCTTTCTCCCCCTTTCTCTCCTCCTCTCTTTCTCTTTTCTTCCTCGCTTTTTTTCATTCACGTTTTCCAGAAAGTTGTGCTTTGGTAAAACTCGTATTCCATGTAGAAAGTTGGATAGACTTAAAAGTCTCGTTCCATGATAGTAGAAAGACTTGTGTGAGTTGAAATTATCCAAATGATTAGTTCCTTTCTGATCCATCTTTCTTTTATAGACCAAACAAAGGTAGGTACTTTCGGCGTGATAGAGCATTTTGCGATCACGGTGATTTTGTCACATCCACTAATATAGGAATGTTTTGATGTGCTCATTTCGCCCTCTTCTTAAATTCTTGCCATGTACTTTCAGCGAGGGACTGAAAAGGTCTTTTAATGGTATATTATTTAATCAAAAGTTTTAGTTAAAATTGGCAAAAAAAAAAAAAAAAATGTACCTACCTAGTACCTAGGTATTCACATCTTGATAAACTCTGAATTTCTGAAACTTTGCTAACACAAATAAATGAAATTTGCTGATTAGATTTTGGGTCCAAATTAGCCTCTGATGACCTCATTCTGTCCTTCCTTTGAGCATTGAGTGAGATAATTTACCGAACTGTCTAATACATTTGAGAGAAATGAAAGATAAATTTACTATGAGTCATTTTAGACCAATATGTACCTACCTACTCGTTTACGAAATAGCTTCAGGACAAGTATACAACTGCTGAGTAGATGAAAACGAAGGGAGAAGATCAACACAATACGAAATTATTCAAGACACAAAGTAGGCATTAGATTCGATCATGTTCTTTCCCCTTTCTCCCTCTTCCAAAACGTTCAAGGGGGGGGGGAAGTAGAAAATTCCCTCACATATTGTCCAAATTAGGCTTGTTTCCCCTCCTCTCCTTTATTCTCTCTCCCTTGCGTATCCTTTATTTTACCCTTCACTTTTCCTCTTCTTCTCCCCTCACACCGTGCAATTTAAATACCTAACAAGTAGTTTCACCCCTCCACAAATAAATGTCCCGTCCCTTTTCTACTTGGCCCCTATCCCCCCCCCCTTTCATTTTAATACCTCCACCTCCTCCTGATCTCTAACAAGAAACATTCCCTCCAAATTCTCCCTCCTTTTACCCCCCCTTCCTTCCTTTCTTCCCCTCCCCTAAGCTCCTGAGGCTCTCTTCGGATCATCTATCTCTTTTCTCCTCTTCTGCCTGTCTTTCTATGTCATTCCTTTCTTCTAACCTCTCGCTCTCCTTATCTTCCCTCCTTCCATCTCTCTCTCTCTCTCTCTCTCTCTCTCTCTCTCTCTTTCTCACCACTGTCCCTTCCAAATTCCATTCTTCCCTGTCTTTCTATCTCTCTCTCTCTCTCTCTCTCTCTCTCATCCCCTATCCTTCGCCCCCACCTTCTCTGGGAGAGATCCCTACTCTATCTCTCCCTCTCTCCTCTCCTACCATCTATTCCTACCCCCACCCTTCCTGAAAGTCCCTGCCTCTCCCCCCGATTTCTCTATTTATCCCCCTCCCCTACTCTTCCTCCCCTTCTAAGCTCTCTCTCTCTCTCTTTTTTCTCATCTTCATCGCTGTCATTTTTTTCCTCCTTAATTCTCAGGACTTTGTTCTAAAGCGACTTCCTTTCATAATGCTTCCTCTATTTTGCTGTGAAAATATTAGCTTGAACTTGAAAATCGGTTACATACTTTCCATTTTCACGGGGGTTGGAGATTTGACTATTGGGGATTTGAATAATGGGAGATTCTTTATATCTTTATTCACCATAAAATTAAAAAATCGATAAACAGGTATGTTTTTGAATCGTCTCTTGGAGAAAACTCAAGGATCTTCGAATCTTCATCGAAAATTCCTCTATCTCTTCCCCCCCCCTCTCTCTCTCTCTCTCTCTCTCTCTCTCTCTCATTGAAAAATAAACAAGAACAATCATAGTAAACATGACATGGGAAATCATAAAATGACAACGAGGGAGAAAGAGAGAGCAAAAGATAAATAAAATATAAAGGAAATAGAAAGAAGAAGGAGAGGGAAGGATGGTAAATTTTAGGAGAGCAAAGTACATATAAATATAAGAGAAATGGAGAGAGTGAGAGTGAGAGTGAGAGAGAGAGGAGGGGAGAGACAAAAGATATGGCGAGTAAGAACAAAAGGCTATATGAGAGGAAGAGAGAGAGAGAGAGAGGAAAGAAAATTTTCGGGGAAATCTTTCGTTAAATTAGAGAGAGAAAGAAGGAAGGGTGAGAGAGAGAGAGGGCAGCGCAACAGATGTGTAAACACGCCCGTGGATATGAGAAAGACCCCGAACTTCTTGTTCTCTCTCTCTCTCCCTCTCATTCTCTCTCTCTCCCTCTCATTCTCTCTCTCTCTCTCATTCTCTCACTCACTAGCTTGATCTCTCTCTCATACTCTCTTACACTCTCTCTCTCTCTCTCGTTCTCCCTTGAGAGTTAGAAGTACCTACAACCTTTTCTTATGTGAAACTGTATTGGAGAGTGTTCAGTTCTTATGTGGCACCAATTATAAAGGATCGAACGAGTGTTGAAGAGGGAGAGAGAGAGAGAGGGAGAGGGACGGAGATGAAAAGTAGAAGAGAGAGAGAGATGAAGAATGAAAAGAAATGAAGCGTAGAAGGAGGAGAAGAAGAGGAAGAAGGACAGAAGAGAAGAGAGTGAGAAAGATATAAAGAGTGTGGGCGTTTGAAAGGAGAATGGTAGAGAGAAAGGAGGAGAGAATGAGAGAGAAAGTGAGGAAGAGGGAGAAAGAGAGACGAATAGGTAGAGAGGAGAGAGTGAAACAGAGAGGGAAGGAGGAAATGAAGGAGAAGGACAAATAAAGAGAGAGAGAGAGAGAGAGAGAGGGAGGAAGAAAGAAAGGGAAAGGGAGAGAGAGATAGTTGAAAACTGTTGATGTGATGTGTGTCTTCTAGTGCTTTGTAACAGCTTGGGTCATACAGGGGGCCCCACAAAACTTAATATTACTTATATACAGGGTGGATTTCACCCCATATCTTCTGTCAATCCAAAATCATTTTGAAGATTGAAGAATAAAATTATAACCAATATGAACTTATGAAGAACCAATACATAAATCTTCGAAAAGCTAATAACGGTAAAAAAAAAGGCTATATTTGGAAGAGATAGATCAGTAAATACCTATAATCTCTTTCTTTCAAAGCGTAGATTTGTAATAATCCAAGCAAAAAGGTCATTGACAAAAGAGGAATAATTTCGTCAGAATTGGGACACCCAAATTCGAACTCCACAAACACCTTATACCCCATAGACATAGAACTTTTTAAACACCATGTACTCCCATATATTCATTTTGTATGAAGTAGCTATTCTCCTAATATAATGGAAATTACTGTCAAACAATGCGGCGGAATGGAAAGAAGATGATAATACATCGCCGCCATTATTAAGACAAGAAGCTAACAGGAGAAAGAGGAGGGCGAAGGAGAAGTGAGGATAGGGAAGATTTGAAGATGAAAGAAAGGATGGGATAAGGAAGATGGAGAAGAAGAGATGGTTAAGAAGATTTGAAAAGAGAGAATAGTGTGAGAAAGATTTGATAAAATCTAAAATAGAGTGAAGAAAGATAAATAGAAAATAGAAGAAGAATTAAAGAAAAATAAAGGAAGGAGAAATGCACAAAATTTATGCAAATAGGAGAGGATGAGATAATCGGAAAAGAAATTGGGTAGGAGTGTGTTCGAGGAGATGCAATTTGGAGAAGTAGAAAAATAGAAATTTAGAAAATAGAAAGGTGTCTTGAGCTAATAACTCCGAAAACGTCCTCCACAATAATATTGACCAATTATAAAAATTATACCTGATGACAGCGAGGAAAACACGCAGGGAAAAAATAATAAAAGAAATGATAAGCAATAAAAAAGTGAAATCAAAAAAAGACGTAGAAAAATGGATTATTATGTTAGAAAGGGGAAGGGAGAGGGGAAGAGAGAAAGGAGGGAGTGGGAATAAAGAAAAATAAAGACATAAAAGAGCTCATAAAACAATATGTCCACGACAATAAAAAAACAAGAACACAAATCTTTTATACCAAAACATCGGACGAAGGAGGAAAAGAAGAGGAGAAAGAAGGTGGGAAAAGGAAGAAGGAGAAACACATGAAGGAAAAGAAGAAACACAAGAAAAAGAACAATAAAAATCAAGAAACAAGGAAAGAGAAGGGCGGAAAAAAACTGAAGAGATAGAGAAAGAGGGAGGAAGAGGGAAAAAGAAAACATTCAACAGTCATGCACATACTGTGACACAGCATGGAGAGAGACAGAGAGAGAGAGAGAGTGGAGAGGAAGAGTAAGAGTAAGGAGAAGGATGGAGGAAAAACAAATAAAAATAATTTTCTTAAAAAAAGAAACGAAAAGGGCACGAGAAGAAATATTGCAATAAAAATACTTAAAATTTTAGGAGAGCAAAGTACATATAAATATAAGAGAAATGGAAAGAGTGAGAGAGAGAGGAGGGGAGAGACAAAAGATATGGCGAGTAAGAACAAAAAGGCCATATGAGAGGAAGAGAGAGAGAGAGAGGAAAAAGAGAGAGGAAAGAAAATTTTCGGGGAAAACTTTCGTTAAATTAGAGAGAGAAAGAAGGAAGGGTGAGAGAGAGAGAGGGCAGCGCAACAGATGTGTAAACACGCCCGTGGATATGAGAAAGACCCCGAACTTCTTGTTCTCTCTCTCTCACTCACTAGCTTGATCTCTCTCTCTCTCATACTCTCTTACACTCACTCTCTCTCTCTCTCCCTCTCTCTCTCTCTCTCGTTCTCCCTTGAGAGTTAGAAGTACCTAAAACCTTTTCTTATGTGAAACTGTATTGGAGAGTGTGCAGTTCTTATGTGGCACCAATTATAAAGGATCGAACGAGTGTGAAGAGGGAGAGAGATGAAAAGTAGAATAGAGAGAGAGAGAGGGAGAGGGACGGAGATGAAAAGTAGAAGAGAGAGAGAGAGAGAGAGAAGAAGAATGATAGAGAGAGAGAGATTGTTGAAAACTGTTGATGTGATGTGTGTCTTCTAGTGCTTTGTAACAGCTTGTGTCATACAGGGGGCCTCACAAAACTCAATATTGCTGATAAACAGGGTGGATTTTCCCCCATAGAAAATCCCAATTTATTTTGAAAACTAGAAAATAATATTAATAGATAATGAACTTATGAAGAACCAATACATAAATCTTCAGAACTCTAATGTTGGATTTCACCAATATTTCTTTAGTCATTAGAACTCCTGTTAAGCTAACAGCTATTAGTTAACTTCCATTTCATTTTTATTGGCTTAACAGGGCTGTTAAGCTAACGGGCTGTTCGAGGCTGGAAAGAAGGCTTTCTTCTTTTATCTACCTACATACATACTCGTATAATCTCTTTCTTTCAAAGCGTGTATTTGTAATAATCCAAGCAAAAAGGTCATTGACAAAAGAGGAATAATTTCGTCAGAATTGGGACACCCAAATTCGAACTCCACAAACACCTTATACCCCATAGACATAGAACTTTTCAAACACCATGTACTCCCATATATTCATTTTGTATGAAGTAGCTATTCTCCTATTATAATGGAAATTACTGTCAAACAATGCGGCGGAATGGAAAGAAGATGGGAATACATCGCCGCCATTATTAAGACAAGAAGCTAACAGGAGAAAGAGGAGGGCGAAGGAGAAGTGAGGATAGGGAAGATTTGAAGATGAAAGAAAGGATGGGATAAGGAACATAAAAGAAAGGATGAGATAAGGAAGATGAAAGAAAGGATGGGATAAGGAAGATGAAAGAAAGGATGGGATAAGGAAGATGAAAGAAAGGATGGGATAAGGAAGATAAAAGAAAGGATGGGATAAGGAAGATGAAAAAAAGGATGGGATAAGGAAGATGAAAGAAAAGATGGGATAAGGAAGATGGAAGAAAGGATGGGATAAGGAAGATAAAAGAAAGGATGGGATAAGGAAGATAAAAGAAAGGATGGGATAAGAAAGATAAAAGAAAGGATGGGATAAGGAAGATGGAAGAAAGGATGGGATAAGGAAGATAAAAGAAAGGATGGGATAAGAAAGATAAAAGAAAGGATGGGATAAGAAAGATAAAAGAAAGGATGGGATAAGGAAGATAAAAGAAAGGATGGGATATGGAGGAGAAGAGATGGTTAAAAAGATTTGAAAAGAGAGAATCACTAGTGTGAGAAAGATTTGATAAAATCTAAAGTAGAGTGAAGAAAGATAAATAGAAGAAGAATTAAAGAAAAATAAAGGAAGGAGAAATGCACAAAATTTATGCAAATAGGAGAGGATGAGATAATCGGAAAAGAAATTGGTTAGGAGTGTGTTGGAGGAGATGCAATTTGGAGAAGTAGTTGCAATTTGGAGAAGGTGTCTTGAGCTAATAACTCCGAAAACGTCCTCAACAATAATATTAACCAATTATAAAAATCATACCTGATGACAGCGAGGAAAACACGCAGGGAAAAAATAATAAAAGAAATGATAAGCAATAAAAAAGTGAAATCAAAAAAAGACGTAGAGAAGTGGATTAATATGTTAGAAAGAGGGGGAGGAGGTGAAGAGGGACAGGACGGAGTGGGAATAAAGAAAAATAAAGACATAAAAGAGCTCATAAAACAATATGTCCACGACAATAAAAAAACAAGAACACAAATCTTTTATACCAAAACATCGGACGAAGGAGGAAAAGAAGAGAAGGACGGTGGGAAAAGGAAGAAGAAGAAACACATGAAGGAAAAGAAGAAATACACAAGAAAAAGAACAATAAAAACCAAGAAACAAGGAATGAGAAGAGCGGAAAAAATGAAAAGATAGAGGAAGAGGGAGGAAGAAGGAAAAAGAAAACATTCAACAGTCATGCACATACTGTGACACAGCATGGAGAGAGAGAGAGAAGATACACAAGAAAAAGAACAATAAAAACCAGAAACAGGAAAGAGGAAGGCGGAAAGAAACTGAAGATAGAGAAGAGAGGAGGAAGAGGGAAAAAGAAAACATTCAACGTCAATGCACATACTGTGAACACAGCATGGAGAGAGACAGAGAGAGGGAGAGCGGAGAAGTGGAGAGAGATAGAGAGTGAAGAGAAGAAGATGGGAGGAAAAACAAATAAAAATAATTTTCTTAAAAAAAGAACCGGAAAAGGGCACGAGAAGAAATATTGCAATAAAAATACTGAACTCCCATCCTATACAGAGAAATGGAAAAATCATTTAGATAGAGATGTAACGAAGAAATTGCTCAAGTAGAGATACGAAAGGATGGGAGAGAGAGAGAAGGAGAGAGAGAACTGGGAGGTGAAAGAAAGAAACCAAGAAAGAGATAAAATGATTATGGAAAGACAAATATAAAAATTAAAACGAAAACATGAAGAAATCGTAAACCCGGCTAGAGAAAGCAGAGCATTCGAGAAAGAAATTAGGAGGAAAGAGAGAAGAGAGGACATGGAGAGGCCCTGAAAATAGTTGATGGAGGCCGAATTTAATGGCGAGAGAGAGAGAGTTGGAGACGAATAATTATTAATTGATAGTAGAGAGAAAAAGTTGACAGAAAAGAGATGTTTAAATTGAAGAAACAATAGAAGTAAGACGAGAGAAGGAGAAAGAGAGACAGAAAGAGGAAGACGTAGGAGTGAAAAAGAGAAAAGAAAGAGAGAGAGAGAGAGAGAGAGGAAAAAAGGTAGACTTTGGGTATACGCAAATGAGTAAGCCCAGTCAAAAAATTGTAAAGAATTCCATTATTTAAAAAAGTTAAAAAAGAAAGAAAAAAAAAACTGATAAAAAAGACCATTCCGAGAGTCCATAGGAATTCAAAGGGCTACAAAATCCCATATTATTATACCTCTCTCTCCCCTTCATTTTTCTGGACTTAGCAAAAAAATCCCTTTTCTTTTTTTCCCCTCTCCCTCCCATCCGAAGCATTCTCTATTTCTGTCTCCCTCGCATGTTTTTATGCTTGTTTTCTACCTTAACGTTTTCATACTTGAAGAATTTTCTCCATTTCATCCCTCCAACTCTTCCTTTCTCCCACTCTTCTTCCCTCCAATTGACCTTTATTATTTTAGTTGTGTAGTTTTTTCTCCTCTATCTTTCTCCCCTTTCTCTCCTCCTTCTTTTTCTCTTTTCTTCCTCGCTTTTTTTCATTCACGTTTTCCAGAAAGTTGTGCTTGGGTAAAACTCGTATCCCATGTAGAAAGTTGGATAGACTTAAAAGTCTCGTTCCATGATAGTAGTAAGACTTGTGTGAGTTGAAATTATCCAAATGATTAGTTCCTTTCTGATCCATCTTTCTTTTATAGACCAAACAAAGGTACTTTCAGCGTGATAAAGCATTTTGCGATCACGGTGATTTTGGCACATCCACCAATATTTGAATATTTTGATGTGTTCATTTCGCCCTCTTCTTAAACTTAAATTGAACGACCGAATTCTCACTAAGGTACTTTCAGAGGAAGGCTCTTTTGTTGGTGTACTACTCTACAATTTTGGCTTTAGGTCGATGAAATTGGACATTTGTAACAAATTCACCACACAACGAGCAAATTTCCATGCTGATTTCTTGATGAGATTCGGAGTTCCAATTAGCCTCATTCTGTCCTTCCTTTGAGCATTGGGTGAGATAATTTACTGAACTGTCTAATACATTTGAGAGAAATGAAAGATAAATTTACTATGAGTCATTTTAGACAAATATGTACCTACCTACCTACTCGTTTACGAAATAGCTTCAGGACAAGAACAACTGCTGAGTAGATGAAAACGAAGGGAAAAGATCAGTGGCGTAGCGTGGTCTAAATTCAAGTGTAGGGCGTTGTAGGGCTCATGCACAGGTCTACCAAGTCCCATCACAGTACATGCCATTAATATTTATGGGCATTAGAGTGAACTTTTGAGTTGTATGGCCGCCATACACGCCATACATACACGCTACGCCACTGGAAAAGATCAACACAATACGAAATTATTCAAGACACAAAGTAGGCATTACATTCGATCATGTTCTTTCCCCTTTCTCCCTCTTCGAAAACGTTCAAGAGGGGGGGAAAGTAGAAAATTCCCTCACATATTGTCCAAATTAGGCTTGTTTCCCCTCCTCTCCTTCTTTCTTCCCTCTCCCTTGCGTATCCTTTATTTTACCCTCCACTTTTCCCCTCACACCGTGCAATTTAAATACCTAACAAGTAGTTTCACCCCTCCTCAAATAAATGTCCCGTCCCTTTTCTACTTGGCCCCCTATCCCCCCCCCCCCCCTTTTCATTTTAATACCTCCACCTCCTCCTGATCTCTAACAAGAAACATTCCCTCCAAATTCTCCCTCCTTTTACCCCCCCTCCTTCCTTTCTTCCCTCCATCAGTTATCTTCCCCTCCCCTAAGTTCCTGAGGCTCCTCGGATCATCTATCTCTTTTCTCCTCTTCTGCCTGTCTTTCTATGTCATTCCTCTGTCCTATCCCCTCTCATTCTTCCTCCTTTGCCTCTTTTTCTCTTTCTTCTCCTACCACCATCCCCAATGGAGGTTATTTCATTCCATCCTCTTTCTCTCCCTATCTTCCCTCTTTCCGTCTTTTTCTAACCACTGCCCCTTCCCATTTCAATCTGCCCCGTCCCTCTCTCTCTCTCTCTCTCTCTCTCTCTCTCTTTCTCACCACTGTCCCTTCCAAATTCCATTCTTCCCTGTCTTTCTATCTCTCTCTCTCTCTCTCTCTCTCTCTCATCCCCTATCCTTCGCCCCCACCTTCTCTGGGAGAGATCCCTACTCTATCTCTCCCTCTCTCCTCTCCTACCATCTATTCCTACCCCCACCCTTCCTGAAAGTCCCTGCCTCTCCCCCCGATTTCTCTATTTATCCCCCTCCCCTACTCTTCCTCCCCTTCTAAGTCCCTGCAGGACATAGTGTTTGTTCAGGCCTTGGGGATTTCCATGGGGATTCATCAAGAAAGAGGGACTCCAGGACAACAATACTATTCCTCATCTCATTTGAAACCTCTGAAACTTGCCAGCCTGTACTGGAGAAAAACTGCTTTTTTTCGCAATTTGATCATATTTTTTAACCCCCTTCGATTTCGTCCACCTTACTTTGAGAGAGTTAAGTAGATTTTTTTTACTGATAAATCAGTCATCTTGTTGTTAGCAGGTATAATAAAATTAACAATCTATGTAGACATAAAATAATATGTAGGATACTGTCTGACATATTACTAAATTATTAGAAAAAAAGGTAAATAATCCTTACAATTAAAAGGACTCCACAATATGTCCATCCATGTACAAACCACGATTTCTCCAAATATCATTTCGAAATAAAGGCCCCTTCAATCTGGAAATACAACTGGAATCCAACCGTTACCAAAAACTGTGACGGAACCAATGACATTAGTTACTTCAAAAAGCATGCCATTTGGAACCAGGAAACATTAACGCATTAACAGTGACGGCGGGGAAGTACGTAATTATTGTGAAATCCCCGCTTGAAGAACCAGAGGAGGGGAATTCAAAGGATTTTCCTCCCACATCCTCTGTAAATTGATCAGTTCAAGAAGGGGAGGTACAGATAATGACGGATAGGGAGGAGAGAAAAAAAATGAAAAATTACTTGTTGAAAGTTTTCACAAAAGTTTTTCATATAAAAATTAAATGAAAAAAGAAAGCGGGGTGCCCTCGAAATCGACGGAAGCGCGGCCTTTTTATTAAAGAAGAAAACTTTGACAGGGAATTAATGATTGGATCCTTGAAGAACCAGAGGAGGGGAATTCAAAGGATTTTCCTCCCACATCCTCTGTAAATTGATCAGTTCAAGGAGGGGAGGTACAGATAATGACGGATAGGGAGGAGAGAAAAAAATGAAAAATTACTTGTTGAAAGTTTTCACAAAAGTTTTTCATATAAAAATTAAATGAAAAAGAAAGCGGGGTGCCCTCGAAATCGACGGAAGCGCGGCCTTTTTATTAAAGAAGAAAACTTTGACAGGGAATTAATGATCGGATTTTTTTCTTTTTTTTACAATAACATATCAGACCCTGCCAAGAGTATGATACATGGAGAGAAATGGGTAAGGAACTGGGGCAAAAGAAATTCATAGTGCGGAAAAGACATTTCGAATGACTTAAAATACTTAAATGGTCCAAACCGACAAATTATTGTGATTTTTTTGCTGAAAATCTTCGGAATTTGGAAGGTAAATCATCTCTTTAAAAAACACGTCTACCAAGTTGAGCCTCAGTGAGGAAAATACCTAACATTCCAACACATAAATTCAAAAACGTAAAAACTTGTCAGATTCTCACCTAGCTCGGTGTTTGGATTTTTTTCTTTTTTTTACAATAACATATCAGACCCTGCCAAGAGTAATGCTACATGGAGAGAAATGGGTAAGGAACTGGGGCAAAAGAAATTCATTCATAGTGCGGAACATACATTTCGAATGACTTAAAATACTTAAATGGTCCAAACCGACAAATTGTTGTGATTTTTATGCTGAAAATCTTCAGAATTTGGAAGGTAAATCATCTTTTTAAAAAACACGTCTACCAAGAATTATTGAGCCTCAGTGAGGAAAATACCTAACATTCCAACACATAAATTCAAAAACGTAAAAACTTGTCAGATTCTCACCTAGCTCGGTGTTGTTTAACTTCAACGACCTTTAAAATTGGACTACCTGTATGATAAACTATAGATCTAGGTACCAATAATTTGGTTGGAACTCCTGTTAAGTACATATTCCGTTTCTACGAAATTACGAATTGTGCCTTTTACGACTTGTATCACTTTTCTCCTCGGCCTTTGAATAACGTTAGGTGAAATAAATGACACAGTACAAATCCGATAGCGAGCTAGGTCGCTTTTTAATCAAACCTTTTCTTTTTTTTAGTGTTGTTTAACTTCAACGACCTTTAAATTTGGACTACCTGTATGATAAACTTTAGATCTAGGTAGGTACCAATAATTTTATTTGGTTGGAACTCCTGATAGGTACATATTCCGTTTCTACGAAATTACGAATTGTGCCTTTTACGACTTGTATCACTTTTCTCCTCGGTCTTTGAATAACGTTAGGTGAAATAAATGACACAGTACAAATCCGATAGCGAGCTAGGTCGCTTTTTAATCAAACCTTTTCTTTTTTTTCAACAATTTTAATCAAAGAAGTATTTATTACCTTCTCTACAAAGGCTTGAAAGTGGGATTTTTTCAAATGAAAAATGTACTTTTCTGTCTGCTTCTTTTTTTCCTTTTCCTCCATTTCTCTCCGTTTTCTCCTTTTCAATTACATTTTTTATGTATGGAGCAAATTTATATTTTACACAGGCAATGATTTTAGATTTAATATGGAAAAGGTCTTCCTTTTCCTCCATTTCTCTCCATTTTCTCCTTTTCAATTACATTTTTTATGTATGGAGCAAATTTATATTTTACACAGGCAATGATTTTAGATTTAATATGGAAAAGGTCGGGCGAGAGAAAGCTGTAAATTGTAAGCTTTGTGAAATTCTAACATTCATACGGTAAGTAATAACGGGTACCTTCCTCCCTTAATGAATATTAGAAATGTTGTCAACATTGAATGGGAGAAAAATATACTTTTAATCAGGAGGCGAATAATTTGTATTTTTTCTCATTACTATTCGAATATAACTGTGAACTCTCTATTCAAATATGTAAGTGTGAACATTACTATTTAAAGAACCGTGAACTTAAAATAACAGCTATTGTGGTGGAGATGACAAAACTACCATTCAAAGAAATACACTCTTTTGGTGGAGATTCCGAAATTACAATTCAAATCATATTGAACTTGCCAGGAAAAAGCGACGTTAGAGTCGAAACCCCTCTTGTGTTGCTATGTTTCTCGTGACCTTTTCACTGACTGCGGACGGATTGGGGTGGTCTTGACTTTTGACAGGTTTTTTTTCGCAAACAGGTTTCTTTCCAATTTGTGCTCTCTGAATTTTCGGCCTTCAATATGTAGTGGAGATCCATAGCCGCTGCACTGGTCGCTTCAAATCAGCTTCTTTTTTATATTTTTCCCCCTTTAAGGAGCTTCATTTCACTACTAAAAATAATTATGTATCTATTCTAAAACTGTTGAGCTTGGCATTGCTATTTTACTGTACAGTAAACAAACTCGTCTTCTAGGATTGTTAGAAAAAGTAGAGGAAATGCGATACCAAGTTTTCCAACGGCGCGGCGATTGATAAAAAAAGGGTATTACAGGAACTTAGGAAGTAGCAAAAGGGACCCTAACTACATGCAACATTTACCCTAAGTCCCTAAACCAATATAAGAGAGTCACCCTTCCCCCACCCTACCCTTAATTTTGTACCAAAGCCAGCCAGGAGAGAGGGGTAAATCTCCTAATGAGCCATTTCAGCCATTTGAAGGTCAATTTAATATTATTGTCAGCATTTTTCTTTTTTCTGAAAGTTCAGAGCTCATTCTCTGATGAGCTTTTTGCAATTAAAATGAGCATGTAGGAGGGAAATGTCATGTTATGCTGTATTATTGCAGTTGGCTTTATTGTCTGATACAATAATGAGTGCTTTCGCTGTTGGAAAGCTTTTTAGGTGGATTCTAAAATGCTCTGAAGCAGGTAATGAATGGTCCATGCAATTGAATACTTATTCCTAAATGTTCTTGAAAATGCAAAACTGAAGAAATACAATAAATTATTATAAATGGCAGAGATTGCCTTGGGCAATGATTTCGTCCTTTGTTTGTAATATTTCTTGTACTAAACAACTAAACTTGTGTACATTGAATGATAATCAAGAATGAGTCTTAATAAATAAATGAAAATTTAGATGCATCAATAGATCAGACAGAAGTCACAGACCAAACCAACAGATCAAACTCCATCAATACTCAATCGTCTGCTCATAAAATTGATATACAAACACTAAACAGCGGGGTCGACATAAAAAATGGCATATAAAAGAGTTCGCCTACCGTACAGACACATAGATGGAATGGAAAAATTGTCGTAAACCGGCAAGCAAGTTTATTGTCAGTAAAAATATTAACTTCTGGCCTGTGTTGTATCTTTGGTGTCGAGGAAAAGTTATGTCAAATTAAATGACACTGTACCTACATATTTGTGTTTGTGTCTTCTACATTCATACATAGGACTGTGATCGATCGAAGATTTCTGATTTTGGCACCAGATGGAATGGAAAAATTGTCGTAAACTGGAGAGCAAGTTTATTGTCAGTAAAAATATTAACTCCTGGCCTGTGTTGTATCTTTGGTGTCGAGGAAAAAGTTATGTCAAATCAAATGACACTGTACCTACATATTTGTGTTTGTGTCTTCTACATTCATACATAGGACTGTGATCGATCGAAGATTTCTGATTTTGGCACATCCACTAAAATGGGGAATATTTTGATGTACGAGGGAATCTGTTGATGGCTCTTTGGGTAATTAAGTAGATATTATAACATAAATAGGCATTTAAAATTTCTCAACCCTAGCTATATGTAGTTTTTCTTTTTGAGGACATGGATTTACTGGTCTTACCAAATAAAGGACAAAGTCATGACGACTTTGTGACTAAGGAACCAATCGCAAAAGTGGATCAATGAATGATACATACCTGAAACAAACAAAAAACAAGCAAGTTAGATACATACTCTGTTGATATGACTACCATAATTCCTGTACTGGAGAAAAACTGCTTTTTTTCGCAATTTGATCATATTTTTTAACCCCCTTCAATTTCGTCCACCTTACTTTGAGAGAGTTAAGTAGATTTTTTTTACTGATAAATCAGTCATCTTGTTGTTAGCAGGTATAATAAATTAACAATCTATGTAGACATAAATATGTAGGATACTGTCTGACATATTACTAAATTATTAGAAAAAAAGGTAAATAATCCTTACAATTAAAAGGACTCCACAATATGTCCATCCATGTACAAATTACGATTTCTCCAAATATCATTTCGAAATAAAGGCCTCTTCAATCTGGAAATACAACTGGAGCCCAACCGTTACCAAAAACCGTGACGGAATCATCAACATTAGTTACTTCAAAAAGCATGCCATTTGGAACCAGGAAACATTAACGCATTAACAGTGACGGCGGGGAAGTACGTAATTATTGTGAAACTATGCTCCTGGACAAAATTAGCGCACACCTTAAACTTTTCAGGTTTACTTGACCCCTGGTGACCGAGGGTTAATATTGGTATGTTTACAAGTTTTATGAATAATGCACATTACTTGCAGTCTCCGGATGGACGTGAGCGCGTGTGGAGAAGGCTTTAGTGTTTAGTGTTTCAAATACAGGCAACAACAAAATATTTGGAAATTTTCAAGGTGTGCGCTAATTTTGTCCAGGAGTATATATATGTATAATGGTGGAGATGACAAAACTACAATTCACATAAAGCTTGATGAGTGAGGCCGGGAACAGCCAGCAGCATGCAATTCCCCATTTGGTCACCCATCCGGATACAAATCAGGCACAACGTTGCTTAAGTGATCTGGTGCATTCGTGCTATCGCCCTTAGCTATCTATTTAGATCAAAAGTATCCAGACTAATGGAGTCGCCATACTGCATTACCTCATTAAACAAGATTAAAATTTAATTTCGCAAACGGGTATAATATTGATAAAATACTTCAATTTAAAATCCACCTCGTACATTACGCTGGTGGAGAGAATGGCCGTATTAAAACAATGAAACAGTATCGAGTGAAAAGTACTGCATTAATAGGATGAACTAAAATACCCCTTGCCAAATATACAGGGTAGGAAAGGCGAAAACCTTACAATATTTATATCTTTGAGAACTCTGTTCGAATGGGTGTTTGTTTGCTAGCAAATGATGCAGCAATCCAAGTTGCAGAATACTGGAAGAGGAATATTTGACACAGTCATCGGTCAATGGGGACACGAAGAGTAAAAAGTATTGTAAGTGCGTGTTTGTTTATACGAGGTCAAATCTTAAGATTATGTACTTCTATTTACTTTCCTTGTCCTATATATTATAGACCTGCAAATCCCAATACTATGTACATATACTTGTAGGTAAATATAAGACCTCTCTGATTACTGAAAATGTTGAACCAAGGACTATCTACAGGTCAACCATAATGTAATTATTATACTTAATTCAATGTTACCAAAAAAGCTACCAAGTAGGTACCAATCCAAAAGTGATTGTTAAGAAATATAAATTAATAAGGACCTACTTAGGTACTCCTTATCTATTCAGCTTGTTTCTTCAATAGCTTTCACCCTGCTTTACCTAATCTATTTATTATCTCTTGAATCCTCTTGAAAACCGAATAGGATAATGGAGATGATTGAAAGAAAAAAAAAATAGAAAAACAAACAAAAACAAAAGTTCAGAAAAACAAGAAGTAGAAGGAAGGAGGAGGAGAAGAACAAGAAGAAGAAGGATAAGGGGGAGAGGAAGACGAAGATGAAGAGGAAAATATTGAAATAAGAGAATGGGAAAAGGGAGAAGAAGGGAAAAAATATTGAAATAAGAGGGAAGGGGAAGACCATGGGAAATAAATGAAAACTTTTTCCCTCCGCTCCATTGTTAATCAGTAGAAAATTTATATTTTCCATAAAAAATTGAAGAATAAGAAAAACTTTTTCGCTATCAATATAATGCGAATATCTGCTTATATTTCTGCAACCAGTTGCGGATGTTGTTTTTATAGCGAAATGAAAAGCATTGTTAATAACAGGATATAAGTACTGACAGATCTATTGGTTATTGGTAGGGTTGACAATAAGGAGAAAGATAAGACAAGGAGGACTTTGCAGAAAGAAGAGAAGAATATGGAAGAAGGGAGTAAAATTAGGTATCTACTTCCCATAGGTATTTGGTTTTTTGGGCTGAATTCAGAGATAGAGAGAGAGAGAGAAATTTGAGAAAAAGGGAAAAAATATCACCAGACTAAACTACCTACTGACTCGTACTGCTCCAGATAATCCAGAAATGAGGGAAAATAATTTCACCGACTAGAAAGAAAAGAAAGCAGAGAGGAAAAGAGAGAGAAATGAGCTAGGGGGAAAAAAGAGGTTAAAAAGAGGAAGAACGGAAGAGGAGAGAAGAAGAAGAAGAAGGAAGAGGGTAAAAGGAAGCAGAGAGGTAAAGAGAGAGAAATGAGCTAAGGGAAAAAGAGGTTACAAAGAGGGAGAGAGGAAGCACATAGGAGAAGAAGGAAGAGAGGGAGGAGTGTGATGTGTATGGAACGAGAAAATGATGATGAAGCACAAGCAAAGGTGCAAGACGAATGGGAAGAAGGAGAGGAAGAGAGGGAAGAAATGAAGGTAGAATGAGGAAATCCCAATTTGAAAAATATCAAGCGAACTTGTTGCTTGAGTTAATTCTTCCATTTCTCTCTTGTTTATTTCTCCCTTCCTCTTCCTCTCTCTCTCTCCCTTCTGTTTTTACCAATCTTGAATTCTTCCTGTTCTCTCTATATTTCTTCTCTATATTTCTGCCTTTCTTTTCTGTTCTAATATCTCATTATCTTTCTCCTTTCTGATGCAAAGCAACAGTAGATTTACAGTCTGGTCTAGGATGATGCTGCAATTCAGGAGGAAAAAAATGATGGAGAAGGGCATTGAAGAGCTTCTACTGAGCTCACCATTGAAACCAAGGGTTATCAACTCTTGTGTGACATGTACCCCTAAAAAAAAAAAAAAAAAAAAAAAAAAAAAAAAAAAAAAAAAAAAAAAAAAAAAAGCTAAAACCAACTAGTTATTAGAGATCATTGGAGTGACTTGAACGGCAGATGTGAATATAGTCCTATTGAAATTACCTATCTGCTTTTAGCTCAACCATCAGATTAGAAAACAAAACAAATACCTACAAACTACAAACCAAGAATAATTCTACGACTTTGCACCGCTTTATCCTCACAACCTCTAGCATGTTCGTTATCTAAACTGGGGCGGGGACCGGCACGTCTCGTCGGCCACGTGCTAATGCTGACCTCACAAACTATGTAAATCTTACATAGTGTGTGTGCTCACCAGGTAGTCCTGACAGGCGGACCTATTCAGGGTAACTGTAACTGCAGCAGTTATAGATTTAGCAGTCAAGGTCTTATCGTCCCGAAAGCGAAGAAGGAAGACAGGACAGGAGAAACATGACGATAAGATCTTTTAATAACCGAGGACAAAACGTGGAAAACTCTTCGCTAGAAGTAATTAAATCATGTTATACTGAATGATGATGCCGTCGTCAGCTTTTCATGCTGTTATTTTACTGGTGTTAAAAGCACGCATGTTGCACTGAAGAGTCCAACACAGAACGTATAGGTAGCACATTACCATTATTTTTGCATCTCGCCTCTCCCGTGCTTCGGGTTCTTGAGTGGCATTTAAATTGTAAGTCCCTGCAGGACATAGTGTTTGTTCAGGCCTAGGATTTCCATGGGGATTCATCAAGAAAGAGGGACTCCAGGACAACAATAGTATTCCTCATCTCATTTGAAACCTCTGAAACTTGCCAGGAAAAAGCGACATTAGAGTCGAAACCCCTCTTGTGTTGCTATGTTTCTCGTGACCTTTTCACTGACCGCGGACGGATTGGGGTGGTCTTGACTTTTGACAGGTTTTTTTCGCAAACAGGTTTCTTTCCAATTTGTGCTTTCTGAATTTTCGGCCTTCAATATGTAGTGGAGATCCATAGCCGCTGCACTGGTCGCTTCAAATCAGCTTCTTTTTTTATATTTTTCCCCCTTTAAGGAGCTTCAATTCACTACTAAAAATAATTATGTATCTCTTCTAAAACTGTTGAGCTTGGCATTGCTATTTTACTGTACATTAAACAAACTCGTCTTCTAGGATTGTTAGAAAAAGTAGGGGAAATGCAATACCAAGTTTTCCAACGGCGCGGCGATTGATAAAAAACTTAATGGCCGACAAAGGGTATTACAGGAACTTAGGAAGTAGCAAAAGGGACCCTAACTACATGCAACATTTACCCTAAGTCCCTAAACCAATATAAGAGAGTCACCCTTCCCCCACCCTACCCTTAATTTTGTACCAAAGCCAGCCAGGAGAGAGGGGTAAATCTCCTAATGAGCCATTTCAGCCATTTGAATGTCAATTTAATATTATTGTCAGCATTTTTTTTTTCTGAAAGTTCAGAGCTCATTTTCTGATGAGCTTTTTTGCAATTAAAATGAGCATGTAGGAGGGAAATGTCATGTTATGCTGTATTATTGCAGTTGGCTTTATTGTCTGGTGCAAAAATGAGTGCTTTCGCTGTTGGAAAGCTTTTTAGGTGGATTCTAATGCTCTGAAGCAGGTAATGAATGGTCCAAGCAATTGAATACTTATTCCTAAATGTTCTTGAAAATGCAAAACTGAAGAAATACAATTAGGTATTATAAATGGCAGAGATTGCCTTAGGCAATAATTTCGTCCTTTGTTTGTAAAATTTCTTGTACTAAACAACTAAATTTGTGTACATTGAATGATAATCAAGAATGAGTCTTAATAAATAAATAAATGAAAATTTAGATGCATCAATAGATCAGACAGAAGTCACAGACCAAACCAACAGATCAAACTCCATCTATACTCAATCGTCTGCTCATAAAATTGATATACAAACACTAAACAGCGGGGTCGACATAAAAAATGGCATATAAAAGAGTTCGCCTACTATTAGAAAAAAATGTTATCAGTCATTTCAACATTGAATGGGAGAAAAATATACTTTTAATCAGGAGGCGAATAATTTGTACTTTTTCTCATTACTTTTCGAATATAACTGTGAACTCTCTATTCAAATAAGTGTGAACATTACTATTTAAATAACCGTGAACTTAAAATAACTAACATTCAAATAGGTAACTGAGCTATTGTGGTGGAGATGACAAAACTACCATTCAAAGAAATACACTCTTTTGGTGGAGATTCCGAAATTACAATTCAAATCATATTGAACTATGTATAATGGTGGAGATGACAAAACTACCATTCAAAGAAATACACTCTTTTAGTGGAGATTCCGAAATTACAATTCAAATCATATTGAACTACCTATATACCTAAAAATAATAGTGGAGATGACAAAACTACAATTCAAATAAAGCTTGATGAGTGAGGCCGGGAACAGCCAGCAATTCCCCGTTTGGTCACCCATCCGGATACAAATTAGGCACAACGTTGCTTAAGTGATCTGGTGCATTCGTGCTATCGCCCTTAGCTATCTATGTAGATCCAGACTAATGGAGTCGCCATACTGAATTACCTCATTAAACAAGATTAAAATTTAATTTCGCAAACGGGTATAATATTGATAAAATACTTCAATTTAAAATCCACCTCATACATATTAAAATTTCTTAACCCTAGCTATATGTGTAGTTTTTCTTTTTGAGGACATGGATTTACTGGTCTTACCAAATAAAGGACAAAGTCATGACGACTGTTTGACTAAGGAACCAATTGCAAAAGTGGATCAATGAATGATACATACCTGAAACAAACAAAAAACAAGCAAGTTAGATACATACTCTGTTGATATGACTACCATAAGAAAGGAACTTTTCACTCCTGACAAAGGGACTTTTCAGTAATGACTAGTGACAAACGGACCTTTATTCGGGCTGGACAAACAAGGCTTTATTCTATTCCCTAATAGCTATTATAGTAGGATGGTAGGTAGGTGTTATTCGCCGGTACACATAAATAGGTACCTATATCGCTGGTACACACTTCACACTTTCCTACTCTCTTCACTGAAGCAGCATTTGTTTTTACGGCGTCCTCAGGTGTCAGCACTCAGCATACTTCACTTGCTGATTCCAAGCACAGTAGGATGGTAGGTAGGTGTTATTCGCTGGTACACATAAATAGGTACCTATATCGCTGGTACACACTTCCCTACTCTCTTCACTGAAGCAGCATTTGTTTTTACGGCGTCCTCAGGTGTCAGCACTCAGCATACTTCACTTGCTGATTCCAAGCACACTGGACTCTTCAGTCTAGTATAGTATCGAAAATACCTATATTTATGTAAATCTTAGCACTCACTATCAGGTAGACCTGACAGGTGTGTCTGAACAGGTCTACCTGATAGTGTGTGTGCTCATCAGGTAGTCCTGACAGGCGGACCTATTCAGGATAACTGTAACTGCAGCAGTTATGGTTTTAGCAGCCAAGGTCTTATCGTCCCGAAAGCGAAGAAAGAAGGACAGGACAGGAGAAACATGACGATGAGATCTTCTAATAACCGAGGACAAAACGTGGAAAACTCTTCGCTAGAAAAAATAATGACATCATGTTGCACTGAAAGATGATGATGTCAGCTTTTCGTGCTGTTATTTTACTGGTGATAAAAGCACGCATGTTGCACTGAAGAGGCCAACACAGAACGTATAGGTAGCACATTACCATTATTTTTGCATCTCGCCTCTCCCGTGCTTCGGGTTCTTGAGTGGCATTTAAATTGCCATAAATTTTCTAAGTGGAATTTTATTGCAATTTAAAGTTTGCTTTCCCGGAGCTTTCCGCCTTGTCATCCTTGCCATTTTCTGAGATGCCATCGTCGAATGGCGTGTATGAAAGGTTTATAGGGTGTGAAATGTCGAACCGCGTTGGAATAATTAAAAAAATGACGTAAACTATGCAGTGTGAAGGCTGCAATGTGTGTAGGCTGCACTCGGCTGCAGAGTTATTTAGACTGAAGGTCATTGCGACCAAATATAACCTTCATACATAAATTCAGGCACACGGCAGTGCGCCAGGCCAAGTTTCAGTTTACCTAATCTACGAGAATGCCCGATTTTTAGTCAGCCAAAGGCCGAGTCCAAAATCCTTGTAGGTCCAATGAGTTCAGTGAAAGTACTTTCAAAGGAATCTCAAATATTTTACAGAGGAAGTATAACCTCCATACATAAATTCAGGCACACGGCAGTGTGCCAGGCCAAGTTTCAGTTTACCTAATCTACGAGAATGCCCGATTTTCAGTCAGCCAAAGGCCGAGTCCAAAATCCTTGTAGGTCCAATGAGTTCAGTGAAAGTACTTTCAAAGGAATCTCAAATATTTTACAGAGACTATTACAGAGATGGGATCATTGGAGTGATTTGAACAGCAGATGTGAATATAGTCCTATTGAAATTATCTGCTTTTAGCTTAACCATCAGATTAGAAAACAAAACAAATACCTACAAACCAAGAATAATTCTACGACTTTGCACCGCTTTGTCCTCACAACCTCTAGCATGTTCGTTATCTAAACTGGGGCGGGGACCGGCACGTCTCGTCGGCCACGTGCTAATGCTGACCTCACAAAAACACCTCACCAAACAATAAAGCCCCAACAAGGAAGCCAATTCGAATTTAAAAATTTTACAAAAAAATTCGCAAACGATCAACTTTTCTCTATAAATTTTTTCTCCAATTCTTTCCCTTTTGTTAACTTCTCCTTTTTATTCCTGGAGAGAAGAAAGTTTGCGAAGTTTTAATTTGCTCGCAATGTTTCAAAGTTTTATCTTATTATTATCATTATTATGAGCTACACAAAAAGGATAAACTTTTTTTTCCTGTACTGGATAAAACAATGAAACAGTATCGAGTGAAAAGTACTGCATTAATAGGATGAACTAAAATACCCCTTGCCAAATATACAGGGTAGGAAAGGCGAAAAACTTACAATATTTATATCTTTGAGAACTCTGTTCGTATGGGTGTTTGTTTGCTAGCAAATGATGCAGCGATCCAAGTTGCAGAACACTAGAAGAGGAATATCTGACACAGTCATCGGTCAATGGGGACACGAAGAGTAAAAAGTATTGTGTGTGTTTGTTTGTACGAGGTCAAATCTTACAATTATATACTTCTATTTACTTTCCTTGTCCTATATTTTATAGACCTGCAAATCCCAATACTATGTACATATACTTGTAGGTAAATATAAGACCTCTCTGATTACTGAAAATGTTGAACCAAGGAGCTTTTACTCCTAGGCTTCTCAGCCCTAGTTTGATCAGGATAAACAAGGTTTACTGCCCTCTAGAAAAGGCAAATTTAATAAAATACTAGCGTTATTTATGACTAGGATTCACTTAATTTTAACATACCCAACTTAAGTTTCGTCTATATCATAGACGAAATGTTGTGTTTTTTGTTATCCTAAACAATTGGATAATAAGTTATAGGAGATAGGATGTCTAACATAAGTTTGTGACATGGAACCACCCCGTATTCAAGTAAAACCGCATTCAGCAGTGTTGCTTCATTGAGGATTAAAAGTTCGCCCGTAAAATAGTCGGGGGGGATTATAGCGTGCTTTGGCACTTAATAAAATACTACGGTTAATTATGACTAGGATTCACTTAATTTTAACATACCCAACTTAAGTTTCGTCTATATCATAGACGAAATGTTGTGTTCTTTGTTATCCTAAACAATTAGATAATAAGTTATAGGAGATAGGATGTCTAACATAAATTTGTGACACGGAACCACCCCGTATTCGAGTAAAACCGCATTCAGCAGTGTTGCTTCATTGAGGATTAAAAGTTCGCCCGTAAAATAGTCGGGGGGGATTATAGCGTGCTTTGGCAAATCGATCCTCTTTGAAACCTATCCACGTTTGTATCAATGTTACTTCGGGTTGTCGTAAGTGACTCGAACTTACGCCTGTAACACACGTTAGATAATGACGTAACCGTGTGAAAATCAAGGCGTAAGGCGTAGGTAAATGGGAATTTTAAGGCGCAAATGGGAATTTTGACCAACACATTAATGGTTCTTGGTTTTACTAATTTTAATTAAAAAGAACTCTTTGAAAACTTCAAAAGATATGGTTTTTAAAACAGGCAATACCTAAAACGAGTAGATTTTTCTATGAATGGATTGACAGAAAGGACAAAATCTCTCTCTACATGTGAGTGGAAATTTGCAATAAAGGATAAATTTGATCCACAATTTTACATGTTTTTCCGAACGAATGCCCTCGAACACCCCATCCCCGATACACAAACACCCTGTTTCACGTTAAACTGCGATCCTAAGATATCCTGTAAGAAGGAAAAAGGAGAAACTCGAGTAAAGTATGAAATATTGAACTGACGCTTCTAGCTCCTACTCTCCTGGTCCTGCCAATGCCAGGGCAAAGCTGGGATAGAGAAGTAGAGAACCATTTTTCAAACCCCTCTCTATATGTATTAGAAAATTTATTTTACTTTTCAAAAATATATAGCACACCATTTTCTTCCATTTAAAACGATTTTCTTCATTCTTGTTCGTCGTCACCTGCGATTTTCCCCTTCATCGTCTCCTTCTTCTACTTCGTCTTCTTCTTCTTCTCCTTCTCCTTCTTCTTCCTACTTCTTTGTCTTCTTTTACTTCTTCTCTTCCTACTTCGTTGTCTTCTTTTACTTCTCCTTTGACTCCTTCTTTTAGTTCTTCTTCTTTCCTGTCTTCTTCTTCATTCGAAATGTGTAAAAAAGTTGTTGCAATTTATGACGGAATAATGGAGTTACGTCTGACCTTAGCAGAGAAAAGAGAGGAAAAAGAAAAAAAATGGTGTGTATGAGAAAGGAACGAAAAGGGAAAAGGTATGAAAAATTACGTTTAGAAGCAATAAAAAAGGGACTGAAAAAAAAGGTGCTACTGATACCTTATAATGTGTAGCAGGTATACCCTTCCCTTGATCCCTCCGTAATGGAGGTCCCTGCAATATTTCAGCATTATCGGGAGAGGAGGTCACCTCACTGGACGTTCAAGGAAAATGGGGATTGGTGACAAAATGTGACGTCATTATCAGGAATAGAGATGTGAACCGTAGCCGAACCATAAAATCTAGGCATTTGGTGAAATACAAGGCTAGAGCTCTGTCCGGCTGTCCCTCGATAATTGCCTATCATCAATCTTCAATCTACAATTCTACACCTAATGTCTCTACAAATCTGCACTCTACAATGTTAGCTTCTCAACTGTCCTTATGAGGCTGAACTGCACCTTGAAATTCAAACAGCTGAAGAAATCTCTACCCTGCTGCTGATTGAAACCGGACCTACGAACTAGGCCCGTGATGACTAAACAGATGCTATGTAGCAAAGAGTATTAGGATGTTACTAAAATTTAGATTTAACGTTTTGGCGAAACCACTAAGGGGCAAAAAAGACTACCAAGAGGATATTTTAGGACCACATTTTAGAAAAAGCATCCCACTACCCAAAGTTAAGTTCTATTTACACGACTTCATAAAACTGAATTCAAGACCTACGTACATTAGACAAAAACATTTACCTATCGCAGGTTTTTAGGATATTTCAACATCCCTTCCTTCTATTTCTTTTTCGTTTTTCCAGCTCAATATTTGATTACAATAGTACCTGGATGTACCAACCCGAATGAATGTGCAACATGTCAAAAAATACTTCTATTGTGTACATTGTAGGTTGCTAACAATGTATATAAATTATACAGGGTGTTTATATAAAATTTATTTTTTATTGTTCAGGGTGACGCATGAGGTCCCGGAAGTGGAATTGGACGCGGATTGACATGGAAAATAGGTGGCCGGCCATTTTCTCTGTCGTTGCTGGGATAGGTAGTTATGAGAGAGAGAGAGAGAGAGAGAGAGAGAGAGAGAGAGAGAGAGAGAGAAAGATTTATAAAGATAAAGATGTGGACAACGAGAAGGGATAGACAGAGAGAGAGGGAGGGAAAGAGAGAGAGAGAGAGAGAGAGAGAGAGAGAGAGAGAGAGAGCCTGAACTGAAAAGAAAACCATTAACTTTATGTATTTTAACCTGTTGATGTTTACAAAATCTTGTGAGAAAAAGTTTAAATAAACTCTTGGAAACTATAAAGATAGCAAGGAAATGAAGTCCTCGGTGGGTTAAAACAAGATAGGAGAATTTCAAAAGGGCAGAAAAATGTAGAAGTTTTTCGCATTTTTCCTTTATTTGTGTCTCATCTTCTCATCATAGAAAGTGAGGATAGATTGGATAGAATGAAAACTGAATATTTCGACTTCGACCTTCGAGCCTGTTTAAAATCCAGCTATAATTCCTCGTTGAATGCAACAATTCGTGATGGAACTATACCGGTGGTAGAATTGGTAGATTCAACATTTTATCATTAGAATCGGTTCCTTATACATATCGTAATGGGGAAAAGGAGTATTTTTTCCTTATCAATATTTTAATTTTCACTGGACGACCACTGAATTTTAGTTTGTAACACTATCTACAGGTCAACCATAATGTAATTATTATACTTAATTCAGTGCTACCAAAAAAGCTACCAAGTATACCAATCCAAAAGTGATTGTTAAGAAATATAAATAAGGACCTACTTAGGTACTTCTTATCTGTTCAGCTTGTTTCTTCAATAGCTTTCACCCTGCCTTTCCTATCTATTTATTATCTCTTTTGAATCCTCTTGAAAACCGAATAGGATAATGGAGATGATTGAAAGAAAAAAAAATAGAAAAACAAACAAAAACAAAAGTTCAGAAAAAGAAGAAGTAGAAGGAAGGAGGAGGAGAAGAACAAGAAGAAGAAGGATAAGGGGAAGAGGAAGACGAAGATGAAGAGGAAAATATTGAAATAAGAGGAGGGGAAAAGGGAGAAGAAGGGAGAAAATATTGAAATAAGAGGGAAGGGGAAGACCATGGGAAATAAATGAAAACTTTTTCCCCCCGCTCCATTGTTAATCAGTAGAAAATTTATATTTTCCATAAAAAATTGAAGAATAAGAAAAACTTTTTCGCTGTCAATATAATGCGAATATCTGCTAAAATTTCTGCAACCACTTGCGGATGTTGTTTTTATAGCGAAATGAAAAGCATTGTTAATAACAGGATATAAGTACTGACAGATCTATTGGTTATTGGTAGGGTTGACAATAAGGAGAAAGATAAGACAAAGAGGACTTTGCAGAAAGAAGAGAAGAATATGGAAGAAGGGAGTAAAATTAGGTAGGTATCTACTTCCCATAGGTACCTATTTGGTTTTTTTGGGCTGAATTCAGAGATAGAGAGGGAGAGAGAGAGAAATTTGAGAAAAAGGGAAAAAATATCACCAGACTAAACTACCTACAGGCTCGTACTGCTCCAGATAATTCAGAAATGAGGGAAAATAATTTCACCGACTGATAGAAAAGAAAGCAGAGAGGAAAAGAGAGAGAAATGAGGTAGGGAAAAAAGAGGAAGTAAAAAAGCAGAGAGGAGAAGAAGGAAGGGAGGAAGCAGAGAGGAAAAGAGAGAGAAATGAGCCAAGGGAAAAAGAGGTTACAAAGAGGGAGATAGGAAGCACATTGGAGAAGAAGGAAGAGAGGGAGGAGTGTGATGTGTATGGAACGAGAAAATGATGATGAAGCAAAAGCAAAGGTGCAAGACGAATGGGAAGAAGGAGGGGAAGAGAGGGAAGGAATGAAGGTAGAATGAGGAAATCCCAATTTGAAAAATATCAAGCGAACTTGTTGCTTGAGTTAATTCTTCCATTTCTCTCTTGTTTATTTCTCCCTTCCTCTTCCTCTCTCTATCTCTCTCTCTCTCTCTCTCTCTATCTCTCCCTTCTGTTTTTACCTATCTTGAATTCTTCCTGTTCTCTCTATATTTCTTCCTTTCTTTTCTGTTCTAATATCTCATTATCTTTCTCTTTTCTGATGCAGAGCAACAGTAGATTTACAGTCTGGTCTAGGATGATGCTGCAATTCAGGAGGAGAAGAATGATGGAGACGGGTATTGAAGAGCTTATACCTACTGAGCTCACCATTGAAACCAAGGGTTATCAACTCTTGTGTGACATGTACCCCTAAAAAAAAACAAAGGCTAATAGCTACTAAGTAGACAGTTAATTAAAACAGTAAAACACTAACATATTTGAAACAGCGCAGCGATTCCTGCATGAGGCTGTTGATATTTCCCCAAAAAGATAGACGAAAAGGAGAGAGAAGGAGAAAGAGTGAGAGAGATAGAGAGAGTACTGAAAGGAGAGGAAATATCAAAGTGAAACAGGAATAGACAGAAAATGAAATGCAGAAGGAGGAGTGAATATGGAGTATGGGTCGGGTATAAATCTAAATTGATATATCAGCTAATTTACAGCCCACTGAACACAAAATAGGTTAATTTTAATTTATAGCCGAGGAAAGTGTTGGTCTTTTATTTTCATTAACCCATCCGACCTTAAATGAAGAGGCATCACAGTTTAAAAGCACAAATTATACAGGGTGGTCAACCCAATGTAGGTATTCAAAATTCAAATCATTCAAACCAATTGGTCTGTTTGAAATCGAGATTTTAAAAAGTAATATTGTCATCTCCACTGATTTCTGAAAAGCCATAGTCACAAGGAGTGCTGTTGACATCTCCACTATTTGTGTAAAGATATAACATCATTGAGTGATCTTGACTTAATTAAGTATCCACTAATAACTAATTGGTAAAGCCATAGTAGGTATATTAATCATTGAGCACGAAGAAGTGTTATTGACATCTCCACTATTTGTGTAAAGTGCTAATATAAAATTTCTGAAAAGCCATAGTCACAAGAAGTGCTGTTGACATCTCCACTATTTTTGTGTAAAGATCTAACATCATTGAGTGATCTTGACATAATTATATGTATCCACTAATAACTAATTATTGGTAAAGCCATAGTAGGTATATTAATCATTGAGCACGAAGAAGTGTTATTGACATCTCCACTATTTGTGTAAAGTGCTAATATAACTGCGTAATAAAAAGAGTTTTTGTCATCTCCACTAATTTTTGTACAGCAACGCAGGTGGTGTCAACTTGATGATCGTTTCAACCAAGGAGACTAGAGCAGCGTTTTTGTTAACCATTCTATTGACAAAGATTTTTTTTTTTTTTTTTGTGAAAAGAAGAGTTTTGAAGTTCCACAATCTTCGGTTTTTTTGAGACACCCTGTCTAAACGAAAGCTCCATAAAACCATACGTGCAAAGTTTTGCGAAGAAAAACCGCACAGTGAAGATCCCCGTATAGGTTTTAATGGCGTATGATTTTCCCTCCGTATTAAGTAGGAAAGCTCGCACCTAAAAGTTAATTAAGCCGATACAGGCCTGTTCCCCTTGTTTATGATACGCAGAGGAAAACTTTGGTTGTGGAAATGGAATGCCACGACCGACGAAACCATCAGACTTTTGTGTCGTATCGTAGGGACTTTTGTGTCCATTCTAGCGGTCTAAATGGGAAATAGTAAAATATTGCAATGTTACCTACCTAAGGGTAGATGGTAACTTTTATAGAATCGTCAGACCTAGGTACTTGTTTCCAATGCATTGGTAAATAACTCTCAGGGGAGAAAAATGGTAGAAACCTATAAACAAATACTTAGATCTGGCGATCCTTCAAGAGTGACAGAGTAGCTTATGTATTCCTAAATCAAGTGCAAGAGTGTAGGAAGAGATAAACAAACTGTAATAGACTTTAGGGGAATTAGGGTAAATGTACCATTTATTCGCCCACCTAAAAAACGTACCATTTATTGGCCCACCTGCCCACATTTATTTTTCTAATTTTTGTTTTTATGACTACAGTTTTTGTATAACACTGGTTCGATAGCAGTCTTTGAGCCCTTTCTTTTGATGAAATTGGATCTTGAAAAAGTGCGTCCAGTTCAGATTTAAATATAACTGAGTAATAAAAAGAGTTTTTGTCATCTCCACTAATTTTTGTACAGCAACGCAGGTGGTGTCAAATTGATGATCGTTTCAACCAAGGAGACTAGAGCAGCGTTTTTGTTTAACCATTCTATTGACAAAGATTTTTTTTTTTTTTTAAAAAAAAGAAGTATCTTGAAGTTCCACAATCTTCCGTTTTTCTTGAGACACCCTGTCTAAACGAAAGCTCCATAAAACCATACGTGCAAAGTTTTGCGAAGAAAAACCGCACAGTGAAGATCCCCGTATAGATTTTAATGGCGTATGATTTTCCCTCCATATTAAGTAGGAAAGCTCGCACCTAAAAGTTAATTAAGCCGATACAGGCCTGTTCCCCTTGTTTATGATACGCAGAGGAAAACTTTGGTTGTGGAAACAGAATACCACGACCCACGAAACTAACATTGGTGTTCTTTATTTTAACAAACTCCCTGTCGCGATCAGAAACTTACCTCCAAGAGCATTTAAATCCTACCTCGAGAAATACCTGTATAAAAAGGCATTCTATTCGAGGGATGAATTCCTGACGTGTTCCGATTCCGATTTAGTGGCCTAGAATGTGCCTGATGTCCTCACAAACCCCCGTTACCCATCAGATGACTGTTATCTGGTTACTAGAAATAAGTAAAAACTCTTTTTAATTTTTATTTTAGATTTTCTATTTTTATTTTGTGCTTGTAACATGTAAACAATTTGTTTTGAGTTGAAATACATGAAACTTTGAAACTAATAGACTTTTGTGTCGTATCGTAGGGACTTTTGTGTCCATTCTAGCGGTCTAAATCGGAAATAGTAAAATATTGCAATGTTACCTACCTAAGTCTAAATGGTAACTTTTTTAGAATCGTCAGACCTACTTGTTTCCAATGCATTGGTAAATAACTCTCAGGGGAGAAAAATGGTAGAAACCTATACACAAGTACTTAGATCTGGCGATCCTTCAAGAGTGACAGAGTAGCTTATGTATTCCTAAATCAAGTGCAAGAGTGTAGGAAGATATAAACAAACTGTAATATTAGACTTTAGGGGAATTATTCATCCTTGATAAGGAGAACCAAAAAGGCAGATATATTTCTGCAAAATATATCTGCCTTTTTGGTTCTCCTTATCAAGTTGACCCACAGAACTTATAATGACTGCTGAAACCCTCCAAGAAATTATTCATCCTTTTCAGCGATTATTTATAGAGATCCAGCGGAAAGTTTAAGGCTCCTAATTATACTCCAATGCAAGAATAGGAAACGAGACTCGAGAGAAGAGTCCTTATCCTTGAAGTTTAAAATGGTACACTTACCCTATTTATAGAGAACCAGCGGAAAGTTTAAGGCTCCTAATTATACTCCAATGCAAGAATAGGAAACGAGACTCGAGAGAAGAGTCCTTATCCTTGAAGTTTAAATTGCGTTCTTTTCATAGAATGGAGCAGTTGCAGTTGGGTAAAAATTATGAATAAAAGGTCGATTCCTACGTAAAAAGTTGTGAAAAATCCAAATCTGAAGTACGTCTAGATCTCCTCCCTACCCCTCCGGATTTTGTTAAATTGAATTTTTTGCCTTCATTCATACAACAAAAGTCATTTATCTCCTACGTCTAGATCTCCTCCCTACCCCTCCGGATTTTGTTAAATTGAATTTTTTGCCTTCATTCATACAACAAAAGTCATTTATCAAGATTTTCTTCTTTCAACTTTTAATTTTTCGAAAATTCTTACCTTAAACTGCACGAGAAAGAAGCGAAAAGAAAAGGTCTTAATTTTTTTTCTTTTCTTTACGAGTATAATAATTAATAGTTGCCTTTTCGGGAAAGTTTAATATTTTTTCCCTAATTTGAAAGTAATGATTAGGGTCGGAATGCTTTTGAGAAGGTTATGCTTTCGCTTGTGAATAGGGTTTTCGGAGTAATGATAATAATTTTGAATAGAAACAGAAGAGCGTGGACTTAATCTAAGGCCTGCTTTTTTTTTCGGCAGTCATTTAGGTGGGCGAATAAATGGTACACTTACCCTATTCATCCTTTTCAGCAATTAGGGTAAGTGTACCATTTATTCGCCCACCTAAAAAACGTACCATTTATTGGCCCACCTGCCCACATTTATTTTTGCTTTTTTTCGGCAGTCGGGTTTTGAATAATTTATGTAGATTCAAAAGGTAGGTAGGTAGTACACTGGATTTTGAAAGAGAAAGCAATAATGCTGCTGACTTGCTTTTTTTCTGCTTGAAATGAAAATGGTAATCCACTGAGTGAGGTAAGAGTTCTGGTTTAAGAAATCCTTCTCCTTTTCTACCATTTGAACACAATCATAATCTTTAAAAAGATCTAAAACCATTACTAATGAACTGATGACATTTGCAAATAAATGCAAGTAGAAATTTCTTCCATTATTCAATTCGGCAGTCGGGTTTTGAATAATTTATGTAGATTCAAAAGGTAGGTAAGGTGGTACACTGGATTTTTAAAGAGAAAGCAATAATGGTGCTGACTTGCTTTTTTACTTTCTATTTTCTGCTTGAAATGAAAATGGTAATCCACTGAGTGAGGTAAGAGTTCTTAAACCATCATGAAATCCTTCTCCTTTTCTACCATTTGAACACATAATCTTTAAAAAGATCTAAAACCATTACTAATGAACTGATGACATTTGCAAATAAATGCAAGTAGAAATTTCTTCCATTATTCAAAAAAATATCATCCAACTTCAGTAACTACATAAATTATTAATGTTTGATTTAATTTCCTTTGGTATGCACGGAATGCAAATGATACCTTTTCATCTTTTATCATTGTGCTTTGTCAGTCAAGGAATAGGCATGGTTTTTAATTAAATTATTCCAATTTTGATATAGGTACCCTTTATATGCGATTATTTGCATGGGAAATGATAAAAACTACAGTAGTGGTATGACAGTAAAAAGCCTTTGTAGAAATGCATATTAAGTATTTGTATTAATTTTGTAAAAATAGATAAGCACTAGTAAACATCATCATTTTATTTATAACATTTACCTATATCATTTCCATACGAATTTTATTGTTAGTGGATGTGTCAAAACTACCACGTGAAAGCTCTCAATATTGTCATATTCCTTGCATTAGAAATTTTTCCACTAATTATTCTTCATAGAAATTACCATACATAAGTAGGTAGGTACTCTCGAAATAGTTTTAGGGTATAAATTTGTAATGTAGAACCGTCATTCAAGAATTTCTCGACAGATGCCGATTTCATTCCCGAATTTTTGGATCACTTTTCTTGGACTCATTGACTTTAAAAATTGTCCTATTTTTCCCAATTTCCGAAGGTGTTTTTAAGTTAAAATCTCATGTTTACAAACGTGATTACCTAATTCTTCATTGTTTACTTGTTGCCTTCTGATTCGGCTTTCTAGTGTTTTTTTAGTAATCTGATGTTATAGCCTTTAATAACTTATTTGTAAATTATTTTAATAATGACCAATGAGAACTCACCATTATAAAGCAAAGTCAAATGTCCGCTATCGGACGGGGGGTGTAAGGGAGGGGGGCTAGGGGCCGTTGTCCCCGCTGTGGGGCTCGAGGGCCCCCACACGTGGCTGTTGCCCCCGCCAGTCACCGTCACCACGTCGATTTCTTCTTCTTCCTCTTCATCTTGAAGTTCGGACTTAGGATTGACCGCATCTCCTTCGGTGGAATTCCAGGGGTAAGCTTTCCACTTTTTTGCCATAAGACATCGGGGCATTTTTTACGAACAAATATTTCGTCATCCGGGGTGTGGGAAATTGTGTCGATCAGTTGCCGGGATGGAAAAGTCGACGATTTTATATTTTTTTTAAGGACGAAAAAAATTCCCGAAGATTTAAGAAGAAAATTGAGAGATGTTAGAGTTTTAAAGTTCCGAGATTTTTTTAGGTGAGAAATTGTGTCGATCAGTTGACGGGGGTGGAAAAGTCGACGATTTTATATTTTTTTAAGGACGAAAAAAATTCCCGAAGATTTAAGAAGAAAATTGAGAGATGTTAGAGTTTTAAAGTTCCGAGATTTTTTAGTGAAGACGGAAGACGAAATTTTTTATTAGTTTTTTATTTTGAGGAAGAAGAACGACACAAGATTGAAGTGGTTAAATTGAGTAGATAATTATTTAAATTAGTTTTGAGTTTGAATTAAATTAGAGAAAAAACATAAACAAGTTTAGAAAAAAGAAAAGAAAGAAAAAAAGATAGAAGAAAAAAGGAGAAAAAAGAAAAGACACTCGGCGTTATCCGAAGCGCTCGTTCCTCTGGCTCGTGCGGTTTTGAAGCCTCTTCATAGCTGGAGGGTGCTTATATAGTGGTTTACAAACACCCCTTCGAAACCCCCCTTTAGCACATTTTTTCTTTCACCCCTTCTAACTTTCGAAATGCGAAAATCTCCATGCCGTAACGTGTTGCACCAGAGCGCTGGTAGTTATCAACAAATGCTTTATTTATTTTTATTTTAGAAAAATATAATAAAGGAAATGGGGTAGGTATATACGCTGTAATAGTGTGTGTAAGGTATACCTGGAGCGTGTAGCTTACAGCTGTATACAGGTAAATAGGTAGATTCTATATTGTACGAGAGTGTTGTACTAATTATTATTTTTGCACTATGATATCTATCTTGATAGCAATTAATTCTTAACCTCATATTTCATGCTGTCAGCCTTTGCTGCAACCGCATCGTATTCAACTTTGGAGATCGAAAAACAGTGTGTTATTTGATTTTTATCTCCCTGGTATTTTGTCGATCAAAGGGCGCTTGTACAAAAGACCATGGGAAATTTAAACTCAAGCGATAAAGTCGAAAGAACAGAGCAGGTTTTAAAAAGGCTGATAACTTGGAATTCTTTTCTTCTTGTGCTAATAGGCTGTAAAAGTCACTCTTTGCCAAACCTACAGTCGTAGTCGCTTAGAAGTAGTCAAAAAGGGACAATGCGGATGTTATCAGGCTTCACTGTTTCCCAAGATCTTCCTAAGTGTGTGAAGTCATCACCGTGTCCCAAAGATGTCCGGACCTTTAAGCTCCAAAAGTCCTATAGGTTTGGTCTTAAAAGTCATAATACATTCTCACCAATGTACGAGTAGCTGCCAAGGTCGAGAAATTCATGCTACAAAGTAGAAAGCTTGCCCGGCAATAGCTTCCATATTTTAATATCATTCCAAGCTTACAATAATACGATGGGAGGCATTGTTACACCGACAGTGTCAGGAGAAGAACTTCTTAGGAATTGGGCAAAAATTCTCATTTGTCCACTCAAACAAGATCACCCGGGGGATTCAAAGCTTTCCAAGAATTCGAGGCAACAGTACCTAGTAAATGGAGGAGTTATATCTTGATGTTGAGATGAGGGAGGAAGAAAAGAGGTATAAGGAAAGAGAAAAAAAAAGGATATTGTGGGAAAGGAAAGTAGGAAGGGACGGATGTATGAGGGAAGAAAGGAGCTGAGGGAGGGAGAAAGGAGGTAAAGAAAGAGAGAAAAAGGGATATTAATTGTGGGACAGGAAAGTAGGAAGGGACGGGGGTACGAGGGGGTAGCATACTAATATAGCATGCTATGTGGTTACGCACGATGTCGTGTCGTGTCTCAATAAACAATGAACAAACATACATGAGCTCCAAACTATATCATTAGAGTGATTTCCTGTTAATTGCAAATAATATTGTAGACAAACAGCGTATCAATCCAGTGGAGGCGGTTCAGCTTAAAAAGAGAGTGAATAAAATTGACCTTTAATGTTTAAGGCGTCATACAGAAATAGCGGATTTTCAAGCTCTTTTTTTGGGGATTCCTTTCATCAAGAACTTTCAAAAATAGGTAGAAGTATACATGGGTACATACTATGATTCCTTTTAAACCAAACTAAGAGCAAATGACTATGTAGTTAAAGAGCTTAAAAAAGCTAAAGTCCAAGTGAGCTACATTGCTGGAGAAATGATCTTCTGCACAACTATCCCATAGCGTGGGATTTGAACCAGCAGCCCCTCGGTTACAGCTCCAATACCCCACACCAACTGAACCACTGAGACTGTGAGAAAGACATAGAAGCACGAGAACAAATCAAAAAGGGAGCAAAAAAGTGTGCAACAAACAACCTCAACGTCTACTTATCACTGGAACTATACATGATATAAATAATTAAATCACTAACTTTAGAACACTCACTTTATACGAAAACTACCCACACTAATGCACTGCTTACAGGGACAACCACAGGGGGGGGCGGGTTAGTCCATTTAAAACTTGGAGCATATCCTGCACGATTCCCCTGCATTTTATTTAGCTGGCTTCCCTCTCCCGTCACTCTATCCAATGGAGTAGCCATTTCCTTTTCAACAGATTTCCAATTCTCACATTTATGTATCAGATATAAACTTTATAGGTGAAGTACCTCGTGATAGTGTGAGAGAAAAGCAATTCGAAATTTTACACGAAATGAAAATGTTCACATTAATTTGAACCCCTACATTTTCCTCTTCAAAAATCTAAAATTGATATTGGTACGAGTATTATTCTTTGTTTGGTCTCCCAGATTTCTTCTAGATTAATTCTAATATTCTTAGAACAAGAAAGAAAATAAGGGATCTTGTATGACTGAAAACATCCAGAAATCCAGACCAATCTAAGACAGAATTCTTCTTCTTTCCGGGTCCATAGGACAGGCATGTTTCAAATATTACATAATCTCACCATGTTGGAAGGAATCCAGCACTCCGTACACAAAAGCCCACTCTGAGGCTTAGCTGTACTGGTAACAGTCCTAAAAGATGGGTTAAGCTTACGAATCTATGTTTGTAAGGATTGGGATTTTTAAACCCCTTGGACGCTCAGAAACAATGTCTGTGCCCCTTACATCACTTTCATGTCCTAACACAGAATTGTCTGAATTGCTCGTTACAAAGCAAACAAGACTCATCCTTGTGGACCATAAACCTACAAAGTTAGCAATTTAACATCTTCATATCATTTCCAGCCAGGAAACCATCTTAATAGAAATAGACAATAAAGGATGAACACTGCAGTATACCTCCTTAGTATTAGGTTGTCCTGGCCGAACACAGGGCTAAATGACCTCAATGTATTCATGTACAACGAAATAATTACATTTAGATGACAACAAGTTATTAGGCAACATTTTACAACCTTACCAGGCAAATCTGTTTCCGTGTTGCTGGAACAACCGCGGAAGGACCTAGGCTTTTATTCCCGTTTCAAAATTTCTTCTAAACTCCTTGCGATGAGACTAAACCGTGCATTGTCATATTTTCCTCCACATCGCTTGGCATTGTCCCCATGTACATCCAGTCTCCTCTAAGTGTAAACACAACCTCCACATGTAACGGAGAAGAAGTTTAATAGCATGTATGTGTTGCACGGACATTTTAATGGCTTATTTTAAAGCTTTCCCTTTGGCAAAGTTGATAAATAGCTTTTTCCACCTCTTATGCTGTATGTAAGTCTTGTATAAGTCTGTACTCGCTTTCATATAATGTTACTGATTACTATGTAGCCCGCCCCATATTATAGGGTAGCACGGGAGATGCTCGCTTTTATATTCGTAAAGTTGCATGATAAAGTGTATGTTTAAGAGTTTTGTTACCAACTTGTGTAGCATGCATAATCCTTGGCTTCCTCAGAGCCATTTCACCTTTTTCTATTATGGATAGAGGAACAAGTAGGGGATTGGTTTAATAGTCACCTTATAACATGCATATTAACTGTTTTTATGTCATACATCTATGTATTCCTTACTTGCAACGTGTGTATTACAAACCCCCTCTTATTTTTACCCGTTGGGTTAGAAGATTCTCAAGCAAACCGGTAATATTGCAAGCTGCAAATGTCTCCAAATCTACATAATTGTTTGTTTTCTTGTTCAACTCAATGAGTTGTATCAGTTGTATGTGTTTTAGTGTCCAAAGTAGTTTTCGTTTCACAACTTTCTACCTTCTCTGTGATTCACCATGAACTTTTGAGTAATCGGAGCTTTTGTGGAGTCTTGTATGTCACTTCGAGAACACTGCCAACTATCCCCAGACTCATTTGGTATTACAAACCCCCCTCTTATTTTTACCCGTTGGGTTAGTAGATTCTCAAGCAAACTAGTAATATTCCAAGCTGCAAATGTCTCCAAATCTAAATAATTGTTTGTTTTCTTGTTCAACTCAATGGGTTGTATCAGTTGTATGTGTTTTAGTGTCCAAAGTAGTTTTCGTTTCACAACTTTCTACCTTCTCTGTACGGTTCACCATGAACTTTCGAGTAATCGGAGCTTTTGTGGAGTCTTGTATGTCACTTCGAGAACACTGCCAACTATCCCCAGACTCATTTGGGGTTTTCGGGAGAGAGATGAGAATGTCTTGAGCTCCCCAGATAATTTCAAGTGCCACTTGTACGGAAATATAATTACCCCTGACAGTCATTAGTGGCAGGGTAGGAGGCGTGCATATGAATGAGGTATATGACATATCGGGGAGGTAAGGGGTGGTAATTCCCTCCTCCAGCGCTGTATTTACTGGTAATCTCACTTCATGGAATCCCTCAAGGGACTTTGTCCCATCGTTGCGGCCTCTCAATATTGTCATATTCCTTGCACTAGAAATTTTTCCACTAATTACCTACCTATTCTTCATAAAAATTACCATACATAAGTAGGTGCTCTCGAAATAGTTTTAGGTTTTAGGGTATACCTAAATTTGTCAAGAATTTCTCGACAGATGCCGATTTCATTCCCGAATTTTTGATCACTTTTCTTGGACTCATTGTCTTTAAAAATTGTCATATTTTTCCCAATTTCCGAAGGTGTTTTTAAGGTAAAATCTCATGTTTAAAAACGTGATTACCTAATTCTTCATTGTTTACTTGTTGCCTTCTGATTCGGCTTTCTAGTGTTTTTTTTAGTAATCTGATGTTATAGCCTATAATAACTTCTTTGTAAATTATTTTAATAATGACCAATGAGAACTCACCATTATAAAGCAAAGTCAAATGTCCGCTATCGGACGGGGGGTGTAAGGGAGGGGGGCTAGGGGCCGTTGTCCCCGCTGTGGGGCTCGAGGGCCCCCCCACGTGGCTGTTGCCCCCGCCAGTCACCGTCACCACGTCGATTTCTTCTTCTTCCTCTTCATCTTGAAGTTCGGACTTAGGATTGACCGCATCTCCTTCGGTGGAATTCCAGGGGTAAGCTTTCCACTTTTTTGCCATAAGACATCGGGGCATTTTTTACGAACAAATATTTCGTCATCCGGGGTGTGAGAAATTGTGTCGATCAGTTGACGGGGGTGGAAAAGTCGACGATTTTATATTTTTTTAAGGACGAAAAAAATTCCCGAAGATTTAAGAAGAAAATTGAGAGATGTTAGAGTTTTAAAGTTCCGAGATTTTTTTAGGTGAAGACGGAAGACGAAATTTTTTTATTAGTTTTTTTTTTATTTTGAGGAAGAAGAACGACACAAGATTGAAGTGATTAAATTGAGTAGATAATTATTTAAATTAGTTTTGAGTTGAATTAAATTAGAGAAAAAAACATAAACAAGTTTAGAAAAGAGAAAAGAAAGAAAAAAAGATAGAAGAAAAAAAGAGAAAAAAGAAAAGACACTCGGCGTTATCCGAAGCGCTCGTTCCTCTGGCTCGTGCGGTTTTGAAGCCTCTTCATAGCTGGAGGGTGCTTATATAGTGGTTTACAAACACCCCTTCGAAACCCCCCTTTAGCACATTTTTTCTTTCACCCCTTCTAACTTTCGAAATGCGAAAATCTCCATGCCGTAACGTGTTGCACCAGAGCGCTGGTAGTTATCAACAAATGCTTTATTTATTTTTATTTTAGAAAAAATATAATAAAGGAAATGGGGTAGGTATATACGCTGTAATAGTGTGTGTAAGGTATACCTGGAGCGTGTAGCTTACAGCTGTTCAGGTAAATAGATTCTATATTGTACGAGACTGTTGTACTAATTATTATTTATGCACTATGATATCTATCTTGATAGCAATTAATTCTTAACCTCATATTTCATGCTGTCAGCCTTTGCTGCAACCGCATCGTATTCAACTTTGGAGATCGAAAAACACAGTGTTGTGAGTTATTTGATTTTTATCTCTCTGATATTTTGTCGATCAAAGGGCGCTTGTACAAAGGACCATGGGAAATTTAAACTCAAGCGTTAAAGTCGAAAGTACAGAGCAGGTTAAAAAAGGTGATAACTTGGAATTCTTTTCTTCTTGTGCTAATAGGCTGTAAAAGTCACTCTTTGCCAAACCTACAGTCGTAGGTCGTAGTCGCTTAGAAGTAGTCAAAAAAGGACAATGCGGATGTTATCAGGCTTCACTGTTTCCCAAGATCTTTCTTTTGAGATAAAGTGTGTGAAGTCATCAGCGTGTCCCAAAGATGTCCGGACCTTTAAGCTCCAAAAGTCCTATAAGTTTGGTCCCAAAAGTCAAAATACATTTTCACCAATGTACGAGTAGCTGCCAAGGTCGAGAAATTCATGCTAGAAAGTAGAAAGCTTGCCCGGCAATAGCTTCCATATTTTAATATCATTCCAAGCTTACAATAATACGATGGGAGGCATTGTTACACCGAAACAAATAATGAGACGACCTCACATAAAGTTCTCCCGTCCGAACAAAATTCAATAACATGCAAATGACTTTTCCGTTATGCCCGAAATGGAAATTAGCCGAAAATTACAAAACTGAAATAATATTCTCGTGCAATCGTTCAACGCCGGGTAGCCCTTCTAGTTAACCCTTGTGGAATAGCTGTTAAAGGTCAGGACCACAATGTTAGTTTAAACTTGGTTTAAGTAATCTGATTGCTCACTCACTTTGTGACCCCGAATGAAGCGTATTTTTATGTCCTACTACGTATAAGTAAAGACGTCCCTAAAGGAACCTTATTGATGCGAATCTGCGTTCCTGGTAATCGTTCAACGCCGGGTAACCCTTCTAGTTAACCCTGATGGAATAGCTGTTAAAGGTCAGGACCAGAATGTTAGTTTAAACTTGGTTCTGATTGCTCACTCACTTTGTGGCCCCGAATGAAGCGTATTTTTATGTCCTACTACGTATAAGTAAAGACGTCCCTAAAGGAACCTTATTGATGCGAATCTGCGTTCCTGGATGGCTCTCTTTTTGTCATTCCCAATACAAGATTTGTAAGGGACTTGGGCAAGAAAAGCCATCCTAAGTGACGAAATGTTTGTAGAAAAAGTAGATTGTTGATAGTATGATAGCTATTCCGACAAAATGGGAGCACAAGATCACGAACATGACGAGACCAACAGCGACACTTCAAGGTGCATCTTTCTGACAAAAAAAGCTAAAAGCGCCAAGATCTACTTCTTCAAAAATTTTGAGAAAAACAAAGCAAAATATAATCGTATGGATGTGACATTTATCTGCCACACAAAAAGTATTTACCTCCCTAATAACGATTAGTAAAAAGTCCTCGGCTGTCACAATTTGTCCCCACAATCAAGGAGGGGTTAAACACAAACGGACTTATCAACTTGTGTGTCCGAAAAAACCGCAACGATGGGACAAAGTCCCTTGAGGGATTCCATGAAGTGAGATTACCAGTAAATACAGCGCTGGAGGAGGGAATTACCACCCCTCACCTCCCCGATATGTCATATACTTCATTCATATGCACGCCTCCTACCCTGCCACTAATGACTGTCAGGGGTAATTATATTTCCGTACAAGTGGCACTTGAAATTATCTGGGGAGCTCAAGACATTCTCATCTCTCTCCCGAAAACCCCAAATGAGTCTGGGGATAGTTGGCAGTGTTCTCGAAGTGACATACAAGACTCCACAAAAGCTCCGATTACTCGAAAGTTCATGGTGAACCGTACAGAGAAGGTAGAAAGTTGTGAAACGAAAACTACTTTGGACACTAAAACACATACAACTGATACAACCCATTGAGTCGAACAAGAAAACAAACAATTATTTAGATTTGGAGACATTTGCAGCTTGCAATATTACCGGTTTGCTTGAGAATCTACTAACCCAACGGGTAAAAATAAGAGGGGGGTTTGTAATACACACACGTTGCAAGTAAGGAATACATAGATGTATGACATAAAAACAGTTAATATGCATGTTATAAGGTGACTATTAAACCAATCCCCTACTTGTTCCTCTATCCATAATAGAAAAAGGTGAAATGGCTCTGAGGAAGCCAAGGATTATGCATGCTACACAAGTTGGTAACAAAACTCTTAAACATACACTTTATCATGCAACTTTACGAATATAAAAGCGAGCATCTCCCGTGCTACCCTATAATATGGGGCGGGCTACATAGTAATCAGTAACATTATATGAAAGCGAGTACAGACTTATACAAGACTTACATACAGCATAAGAGGTGGAAAAAGCTATTTATCAACTTTGCCAAAGGGAAAGCTTTAAAATAAGCCATTAAAATGTCCGTGCAACACATACATGCTATTAAACTTCTTCTCCGTTATATGTGGAGGTTGTGTTTACACTTAGAGGAGACTGGATGTACATGGGGACAATGCCAAGCGATGTGGAGGAAAATATGACAATGTACGGTTTAGTCTCATCGCAAGGAGTTTAGAAGAAATTTTGAAACGGGAATAAAAGCCTAGGTCCTTCCGCGGTTGTTCCAGCAACACGGAAACGGATTTGCCTGGTAAGGTTGTAAAATGTTGCCTAATAACTTGTTGTTATCTAAATGTAATCACGATTGTAGAAACGAAGTCCTTTATTTCGCTGTACATGAATAAATTGAGGTCATTTAGCCCTGTGTTCGGCCAGGACAACCTAATACTAAGGAGGTATACTGCAGTGTTCATCCTTTATTGTCTATTTCTATTAAGATGGTTTCCTGGCTGGAAATGATATGAAGATGTTAAATTGCTAGCTTTGTAGGTTTATGGTCCACAAGGATGAGTCTTGTTTGCTTTGTAACGAGCAATTCAGACAATTCTGTGTTAGGACATGAAAGTGATGTAAGGGGCACAGACCTTGTTTCTGAGCGTCCAAGAGGTTTAAAAATCCCAATCCTTACAAACATAGATTCGTATAAGCTTAACCCAACTTTTAGGACCGTCACAAGTACAGCTAAGCCTCAGAGTGGGCTTAGCTGTACGGAGTGCTGGATCCTTCCAACATGGTGAGATTATGTAATATTTGAAACATCCCTCTCTTATGGACGCGGAAAGAAGAATTCTGTCTTAGATTGGTCTGGATTTCTGGATGTTTTCAGTCATACAAGATCCCTTATTTCCTTTCTTGTTCTAAGAATATTAGAATTAATCTAGAAGAAATCTGGAAGACCAAACAAAGAATAATACTCGTACCAATATCAATTTTAGATTTTTGAAGAGGAAAATGAAGGGGTTCAAATTAATGTGAACATTTTCGATTCGTGTAAAATTTCGAATTGCTTTTCTCTCACACTATCACGAGGTACTTCACCTATAAAGTTTATATCTGATACATAAATGTGAGAATTGGAAATCTGTTGAAAAGGAAATGGCTACTCCATTGGATAGAGTGACGGGAGAGGGAAGCCAGCTAAATAAAATGCAGGGGAATCGTGCAGGATATGCTCCAAGTTTTAAATGGACTAACCCTTGGGGACACACTGGTAAGCAGTAAGCATGATACAATAGCAGAGCATCAACTATCAAGCTTTAGGAATGAAATAAAGGTACGAGTATCAACAGACAAAAGACATTAGAAAACTTGGTGTCAGCAATTTTCTCGCTATTCAAAAAATACCATTGGCAATCCAAAATCTTCAAAGAGGTTAGCAAGCAGCATTTGGTAATTATCTTTTGGGTAGTCACTTAATGTCCAGTTTCTTATGAACACCTGATCAAATGCATACTCGTACCATGAATTTGTATTGTTTTGCTTTCGCCATGGAAAATCTGGTTTTTCCCTGGAAAATGATCAGGAATACATACAAATTTAGACTTGAATAGGGCAATTTTAACGTGATCTCTTTTTTAAAGAGGTTTGACAGAGAGAACTGTAACTGCTAAGGTCTTACCGTCCCGAAATCGAAGAGAGAAGGAAGACAGGATTGATCTTTTATTTGTAGGAATATGCTCAATTGTGACCTGTCATGATATAGACGAGATTTTCAATGAAACTCACCGATGCTTCCTAGTGAAGGGTTGAAGAAAACGATACCTGTTTTTGTCGGAAATAGCTTCCGTCTTAATAGCAGCTAGTAGCGTATCTTTTGCTGTTCTTCCGGACTTGGAGTTTTGAAGTTGAGGGCACACGCGCTCATTTCACATGGATCAAGTTACCCTAACCATATGGGGGAAGGGTTGGACTATAGGGAGCCCCTGAAACCTAAAGAAACTTTGGGAACGGAAAGTGATGATGAGCCGTGCTTTTGGAAACATACTATCATAGCCTGTGACTTTATGCTCTTCTGGTAAGCATGATACAATAGCAGAGCATCAACTGTCAAGCTTTAGGCATGACATAAGGTACGAGTATCAACAGACAAAAGACATTAGAAAACTTGGTTTCAGCAATTTTCTCGCTATTCAAAAAATACTATTGGCAATTCAAAATCTTCAAAGAGGTTAGCAAGCAGCATTTGGTAATTATCTTTTGGGTAGTAACACAAATGTCCAGTTTCTTATGAACTCCTGATCAAATGCATACTCGTACCATGAATTTGTATTGTTTTGCTTTCGCCATGGAAAATCTGGTTTTTCCCTGGAAAATGATCAGGAATACATACAAATCTAGAATTGAATAGGGCAATTTTAACGTGATCTCTTTTTTAAAGAGGTTTGACAGAGAGAACTGTAACTGCTAAGGTCTTACCGTCCCGAAATCGAAGAGAGAAGGAAGACAGGATTGATCTTTTATTTGTAGGAATATGCTCAATTGTGACCTGTCATGATATAGACGAGATTTTCAATGAAACTCACCGATGCTTCCTAGTGAAGGGTTGAAGAAAACGATACCTGTTTTTGTCGGAAATAGCTTCCGTCTTAATAGCAGCTAGTAGCGTATCTTTTGCTGTTCTTCCGGACTTGGAGTTTTGAAGTTGAGGGCACACGCGCTCATTTCACATGGATCAAGTTACCCTAACCATATGGGGGAAGGGTTGGACTATAGGGAGCCCCTGAAACCTAAAGAAACTTTGGGAACGGAAAGTGATGATGAGCCGTGCTTTTGGAAACATACTATCATAGCCTGTGACTTTATGCTCTTATCAAGCGTTCCGGGAGGCGCGCGAACGTCAAGAGTTCGAAGCAACGACCGGCCCATCAGACGAAATTTAAATCAAATGGAAAGTTTTGGAATTCTGTTGGTTTTCTGCTGCCCACTTGGTGGCCTATCTCGACAATTTTTTCATGAACATGACGCTACAGCTGTGTTGTCTCTCTTTAGGTACCAACCTTATCAAGCGTTCCGGGAGGCGCGCGAACGTCAAGAGTTCGAAGCAACGACCGGCCTATCAGACAAAATTCAAGTCAAATGGAAAGTTTTGGAATTCTGTTAGTTTTCTGCTGCCCACTTGGTGGCCTATCTCGACAATTTTTTCATGAACATGACGCTACAGCTGTGTTGTCTCTCTTTAGGTACCAACATCCCCAGAAAGCGAAGAAGAAAAAGAAGATGAAAAGGAAGGCCTTTTTTCTTTCTTCTCCACAAAATAAAGCGGTGAAATTCAAGAAAGCTTTTATTTCAATAGCTGAAATTCGAAACTTCGAATGTACTTAAATTTCTAGGTACCAACAACCCCAGAAAGCGAAGAAGAAAAAGAAGATGAAAAGGAAAAAGAGGAAGGCCTTTTTCCTTTCTTCTCCACAAAATAAAGCGGTGAAATTCAAGAAAGCTTTTATTTCAATAGCTGAAATTCGAAACTTCGAATGTACTTAAATTTCATTTTTCAAATCATTTTACTCATCCTATTTTTGTTTACACAGTTTTTCGTAAAAGTTTTTCTCTCCTTCCCCTCTGTCTCCCTCCTCTTCCTCTCTCGCTTAATGGCTCCTCGTATACCTACCTGAATCATAACACAAAACAGTTGAAAATCGGCCCCAATGATATTGTCCGTGGCTTTTGGCGAGTATGGTAAACCGGGGTGAACGAGGTACTGAATTTACGAGTAATGAACAGCGCATTGCGCTGAATGCGCTAAAGTCTCATAACTCATAATGACTAGATATGACGGTTACTTATTTGCGGAACGGCCGGTCTGAGGGTAGTATTGAAATGTAGTGCGTAACTAATAGTTGGAACTTATACATCTAAACTGCACACTTGCACAGCCTACAAAACAAAGTGATAGATTGGCGGGGAGCTTCAAGTTACCCTACTTTACCTTATTTCTGTTATTTACCAAGTTTGTTTGTTTACCATTTTTCTTTTCATCACTTATTCACTTCTTTATTTTATTATCTCTTCGGTGTTTTATTTTATGTATTTTTCTTGTTTTTCCTCAATATTTTGGGTTTATTTACACAACAACTTTACGCACTTCATAGTCACAATGAGCCGAAAAACATAGGGAAAATAATTGAAAGGGCCAATAATTTCCGTTTGATTTGTCGTCAGGTTTTAAAGACTACAGTCCGTACAGTCCAATCAAAAGACAATCCAAAACCGAAAGATACTTCTTCTTGGCGTTCACAAGACGACACGACATTCTTCGATTTCTCTTTTCAAAGTCATTTTCAAATTTTTGAATCCCATTCAACTTTTCCATTTCCTCCTATTGTATCTACTGGTGCTAATCTACCGTTTTCTCTTTTTTCCATGTCGGTTCTGTATTTATTTTCCGTTCTTTTACCGTTTCGTGCATCACGAATTATCATTATTTTTCCTCCTTTGTATCTTCTTTTGCTTGTTTCCTTCCGTTTGATATTGAATTGTTTGCGAAAGCCATCCCCCGGAAAGCCTATTCCTAGTGATAAGAGGCTTGCTTTTGACCTTTTCAAGTTTGATACGAGCATAGGAGGAGATGGACGTTGCGGTTATAGTTGGATTTGAACCGACTTAGGAGGTACCTAGGTATTTACTGAAAATAATCCGCCTGGAACATCAAAGAGAATTCCTTGTATTCCAAGTTTCTAAGGCTAATATGGCAATGCACTATTGACTGCAATCTAAGGTGCTCTTGTTGGTTCTAAAGGAGGCAGTTAGGTATAAAATGCCTTTCTTTTTCAAAAGCACACTACTTGAATTCTAAGGAAATTCAGAGGAATTTCAAACAAGGATTTTGCATTTAGGGAGATTTTTTTTTTTCTGTAACCAATGAAAAAGTCGGTTTGGCCGTTCATAGGTTTTCCATAGCTATTTTTCTCTTACATCCCTTCTCCCTCTCTCCATCTCTCTCTCCCTCTCTCTCTATCTCTCTCTCTCTCTTGCCTATATTTTTTCTTCATATCATACTCATAACATCCCACCATATTATCTGCCTCATCCCCAAGTGACCCAAGCAAATATCATAAGGGAAGGCAAAAGAAAATAACCTTTTCCTATATTTTTTTCGTACGGAACCCCTGAAAAATGCCCTAAAGGAGCCCCTTTTTCTCTATCTCTCTCTCTCTTCCTCGCTAGGTATGCGTCTCTCTCTCTCTTCTCTCTAGGTATCTCTTCATTTCAAATAATTCCATAAAAGCACCGCGGTCTGTTATCTCCCCCCCCCCTCCATTTTTTCGGCTACAAAGGGCATTTGCTCGGGATGTAGAAATTTTTTCCGAAAACGAACTTTACAACGAATTGATGTGGATTTACATCGAAAAGGCCTCTCCATTATTGTGTTGAAAAAATGCTTTTTTTAAGTATTGTTTTTACGAAGTAGTATGCCGTTATCCTTGAAGTAATGCCACACTTTGCCTATAGGCAGTGTGTAACATCCATTTTTAGGAGGGACGTCCAAATACCAACCGTACACAGCGTTGCCTAACTTCAGTGATCCATCGGAACTGATGGGCTTCACAGTAAGTTTCTCAGAAATTCTGCTATATTGTACCTATTTACTCATTTTGTTCATTCTTTGGTTAGCCGAAATCTATTCCAGCCATTTAACCACACGGGTTTCCGAGTTTGTGAGCTCATTAAATCAAGATCAGTCGCGGATAATTCATTACCCCCACGTCGCGTTATGGAGAGCTGTTCAAATCAGATAACAAAGTCACCCCCACCCCCTCGAACCCCCCTCCAACTCTCGTTCCACCAAGGTCCTGAGTTCGATGCTCGCTGGTGACGTATCTATAGCGGAAGTCAACATGCACCCTTCTCTCTCTCTCTCTCTCTCTCTCTCTCTCTCTCTCTCTCTCTCTCCCACTACTTCCTTCCTATGTATATGTCTGAAGTCACGTGTTCTGACTGCAGCCCCGTGTCTAATAACAGTTGTCTCATTGTTATCTGTGCGGTAAGTCAGACCGGTAGCTTATCCGGAGATAGGATCTGGACTGAGGTTAGAGCTTTTGTATACAGGATGGATTTGTTGGAGGGTTCCTGAATTGGCCTTGAGAATTGCCTATCTGCCTATTTAAACAGATCTTGGCTCCGGTTTAAACAAACTCATAAAAAGAATCTACAACTTTTGACTAGGAACTTAGAACTTGTTGTAAGAATGGCCGTAAAAAAAAAGAAAAAAGAAGAAAATTTGACTTTTAATACCTATAAGGTGATAATTCATGGCCTTTGGCCTTAAAAGGTCTGTTCTGTATAGGTGCCCAATTGGATTCTTCGATATCATTTCCAAAGAATAGTTTTGAACGAAGATTTTGCTATTTATTCCAGTCAGTTTTTGTTCCCGGAACGTAAGAACTAAACAGATAACTTCCGTACCTATTCGTTTCATTTCCATTTGGTAACATTATTTTTTGGTCTCGGAGAATTGTTACATTTTCACACCACCATTTGACACACCCTGTATTGAAATCAAACCTGTGGAAAGTTGGAACGGGTAGTTCCTAGCCAAAAGGTTGTTATACCAGGTGAACCATTTTTCTTTGTCATTACGAGAGTTCGGGGCGGGGGATAGGGTAGCACTGAACAGTTGGACAGTGGACACTGTAGACAGGTATCACTGAATCGGTTACCCAAAAGACCGCCCGAAAATATATGCAACCCGCAATTTAGTGAAATACTTGCTTACAATGGCTATTCGAATTATAATATTATCTGTTTTCGTTTCAGAACAAGAGATTTATTCCGCTTTCGTTTTATCATTTTTTCATTCCTATTGTATCTACTGGTGCTAATCTACCGTTTTCTCTTTTTTCCATGTCGGTTCTGTATTTATTTTCCGTTCTTTTACCGTTTCGTGCATCACGAATTATCATTATTTTTCCTCCTTTGTATCTTCTTTTGCTTGTTTCCTTCCGTTTGATATTGAATTGTTTGCGAAAGCCATCCCCCGGAAAGCCTATTCCTAGTGATAAGAGGCTTGCTTTTGACCTTTTCAAGTTTGATACGAGCATAGGAGGAGATGGACGTTGCGGTTATAGTTGGATTTGAACCGACTTAGGAGGTACCTAGGTATTTACTGAAAATAATCCGCCTGGAACATCAAAGAGAATTCCTTGTATTCCAAGTTTCTAAGGCTAATATGGCAATGCACTATTGACTGCAATCTAAGGTGCTCTTGTTGGTTCTAAAGGAGGCAGTTAGGTATAAAATGCCTTTCTTTTTCAAAAGCATAGGTTTAAATAAAAATAATAGACAGATAGGTATGGAATCGTAAAATGCGAGTGAAATATAGGTGGGATTTGTACCTTATTTACATGATTTTGATGTAGTGGTACTCCAGGGAGCTACAAGTAGTAAAACTGTAAGCGCAGGAGAATTGGTCAGTTAGCATCTAAAATTCTATTGTTGTACAATCTCACTCTGACAACAGTGTCAAATTTGGCACCTCTGCCAACGAGCACAAAATCAATGAAAATCACGACAGTCAAAAGTTCTAGTGATTTTCATGTTTTACACCTCTACAAGTGTAGACAACTAGTCATAGAATAAAATATACCTTGTTTATCCTGCTCGAATAGAACTAAAAGTATAAAAGTAAAAAGTCCCTTCATCCCTTTAGTCTAAACAGGGTTTGGGATCCTTCCACCTCCGGAATTTACATAGGAATGGTACCCAGATCAGTCATTGATTGATTGATTGAGCCATCCCAGCACTTCTCAATTCAATACAACAAACGTAGCAATGGTGCCCAGTTCGCCTATCTCTCCCCTACTCAATTCAACACGATATCAAATAAATCTAGCATAGCAAACAGTAGAAACGAACGTTATTATTTAAATCTCAAACCCCGACATGACGGGAAAAGTCTCATGACTGTCAATTGCATGACACTCATGACAACGTGACCATTTTTATGACCATTTCCATTCTATGGCACGTGCCATCTCGATAATGATAATGTGCTTATGGAAAATAGGTAGATAACAGTAATAACAATGCTAATAATGTGATTTTAGTAATAATGGGCAGACAGGGCCGTACACAGCATAACCAGGCTGTGGGCCCCCTCTTAACAATAGTCGTATTTTCCTTCGAAATTCCCCTCTTCTGAAGATTTTTTTTTTTGGGGGGGGGGGCGAATGGGACCGGATGGACCCCCTCTGTGGTTGTCCCTGTAAGCAGTGCATTAGTGTGGGTAGTTTTCGTATAAAGTGAGTATTCTAAAGTTAGTGATTTAATTATTTATATCATGTATAGTTCCAGTGATAAGTAGACGTTGAGGTTGTTTGTTGCACACTTTTTTGCCCCCTTTTTTGATTTGTTCTCGTGCTTCTATGTCTTTCTCACAGTCTCAGTGGTTCAGTTGGTGAGGTATTGGAGCTGTAACCGAGGGGCTGCTGGTTCAAATCCCACGCTATGGGATAAAATTGTGCAGAAGATCATTTCTCCAGCAATGTAGCCCACTTGGACTTTAGCTTTTTTAAGCTCTTTAACTACATAGTCATTTGCTCTTACTTTAGTTTAAAAGGAATCATAGTATGTACCTATACTTCTACCTATTTTTGAAAGTTCTTGATGAAAGGAATCCCCAAAAAAAGAGCTTGAAAATCCGCTATTTCTGTATGACGCCTTAAACATTAAAGGTCAATTTTATTCACTCTCTTTTTAAGCTGAACCGCCTCCACTGGATTGATACGCTGTTTGTCTACAATATTATTTGCAATTAACAGGAAATCACTCTAATGATATAGTTTGGAGCTCATGTATGTTTGTTCATTGTTTATTGAGACACGACACGACATCGTGCGTAACCACATAGCATGCTATAGTATGCTACCCCCTCGTACCCCCGTCCCTTCCTACTTTCCTGTCCCACAATTAATATCCCTTTTTCTCTCTTTCTTTACCTCCTTTCTCCCTCCCTCAGCTCCTTTCTTCCCTCATACATCCGTCCCTTCCTACTTTCCTTTCCCACAATATCCCTTTTTCTCTCTTTTTCCTTACCTCGTTTCTCCCTCCCTCAGCTCCTTTCTTCCCTCATACATCCGTCCCTTCCTACTTTCCTTTCCCACAATATCCCTTTTTCTCTCTTTTTCCTTACCTCGTTTCTCCCTCCCTCAGCTCCTTTCTTCCCTCATACATCCGTCCCTTCCTACTTTCCTTTCCCACAATATCCTTTTTTTTTCTCTTTCCTTATACCTCTTTTCTTCCTCCCTCATCTCAACATCAAGATATAACTCCTCCATTTACTAGGTACTGTTGCCTCGAATTCTTGGAAAGCTTTGAATCCCCCGGGTGATCTTGTTTGAGTGGACAAATGAGAATTTTTGCCCAATTCCTAAGAAGTTCTTCTCCTGACACTGGAATCGTTCTTGGCAAAATCGCCATGAATTATTTTCTATCGATTCACTATTCCTTAACGTGGAAACTTACAAAATTGCAGTGGATACCTTATACCTAACTATGAGATCTGGACAGGAGTACTGGTCATTTTTATCTGCGAGGCATACTTTATAGGTGAAGGTTTATGTACTAACCTGAGAACTGGACCAACAGCAACAAGGAAAACAAATAGGGAAGAAAAAGAAGAAGAAGAAGAAGAAGAAGAAGAGAGAGAAAAAAACGATCGTATAAAAATATGACACGTAAAATAAAAGAGCTTTTTATTATAAACCTTGAGAAATGGGTTTTAATAAAGTTTTGAGGAGTAAAGTACTCCCCTGGGTACGTAAACATCCTCTCCCTACTTCCTCCCTGTTTGCAACCCTCGTAATACGTCCGCCTCTCATGGAAGCTTCCTTCTGTATCCCCTACCAATTTTTTTGCCTGTCAGTTTTGACTAGTTGATAGCTTCGAACGGTGTTGTGGGCTTGTCGACGTCACAAGCCTTTTCCCTATCAGAGAATGTTGCATCTTTTTATTTGGGAAGATTTTTTGGTAGAATGTTCTTGGAGTTGGAGGCATTTTGAGTTTGCTCCATATTCGGCCTAGGAGAGACAGAGAGTAAGTGAGTGAGTGAGGAAGAGAGTGGGAGAGGGAGAGAGTCAGATATAGAGACAGAGAAAGAGAGAGAGAGGGTGGAGAGAGAGAGAGAGATATCGTGGACCAATTAATAGGGTTCTGTTATAATAGGTACAACTTTAATAGATTAAAAAAAAAAAAAAAAAAAAAAAAAACCAATGTTAATTTAATAAATTAAAAAAAAAAAAAAAAAAAAAAAATACCTATGTCTCACCAAACTGGTGATTTTAATGTTAATGTTTGTTATTGTTTATTTTTTTATTCACCATGTCCACATTGGTTTTTATCAACATAAATAATGTCCTCATCACTTTAAATGTGTTATTCGTAGACACGAAAAACAAAACTAATCATAAAAGAAAACTAGAACCTGCCCGCCTTTTATGATTTATCGAACTAACTCCGCAGGGATCTTGGAGGGAGGCGGCACTTTTCCCTATCGATAATATCAACAAAGAACTTGAAAAAATAGAAAGAGGAGTAAAAAAACACAAGACAACATCACAACTTGTGAAGAATTCAATTACTTGTACGGCCCATATTAAAGACTTTTGAAGATAGGAAAGCCAGAGATAAAAAAAAAAAGTGTGAAAGACGACGAAGAGAAATAAAATGCTTTTTGACAACAAGTTTTGACACGTTTACATAAAAAACGATGACTTCGATGAAGATGTAAGGAAAAGTTTTGTGAGGAGACAGGGATATGGAGTTTGATGCGGAGATGGATGTTATTGATAGAAAGATAGACCTAATTCTCAACCGGCTGCGAAACCAACAATGGCACATTGACTGACGCAGGATTACTGTCGATCGACAAGTGACAACAGAAACCATGATCTACCCCCCTCAGGCTCTTTTTTTGTTCCATTACTGTGGACTGGGCTAAAAAAAAAAAAAAAAAAAAAAAAAAAAAAAAAAAAAAAAAAAAAAAAAAATCCCCACAAAAAATTTCCCTAAAAATTTTAAAAATACCAAAACAAAACAAAAAAAAAAAACAAATATTCCCCGACAAAAATTGCCTGTAAAATTTACATAATGCCGGAAAGTTGCTCGTTTACACGGTAAATTTTTTTACGAAGATCCTTCAAAGTTTCTTTAAGTGTAAATGGTCCATGACAAAATTCGAGCATTCAAGAAATAAAAAGTCTAAAACGGAGGCACGTAGCTTTGTATAATGCGTAGGTGGACATTCTAAAAACTTTCAAATTGAATGTAAACTTTCTTTATTGGCCTTCAAAAAAGAAACTAAGAAAGCATCAACTACCTAATACCTATTAGAACAATAACAGGTAGATATGGGTAAAGTTACCCTATTTAGCAGGAGCAAAATGGAAAGCAGCAAAAACAACGCAGTGAAAAAAGTATTGCATCAATATATTTATTTTATTATTATTGGAAAAAGCATCAACACATTCGCTGCCCGTGAAGAATATTAGACTCGATCTCTATGGTACAAATTGCCTTTGAAAATTTAGTTTTTTGGCAAATGCTCCAAATTATAACGAAATATTTTCAGCATAGGTATCTATCTACCTACCTATCACTACATTTGGGGGCCCCAAACTGCCCGGGCCCCGTAAAATTCTTCATCTAAAATCCTACGGAATTGGTTTAGAACTGCAAACAATATTACAACTACGTGTTATGTAAAAATGTAAAATATTGTAAAACAATATTGCAAGTTCAAGTTCAGACCAAATCGTATATGTAAGTCGAACCAGATCATTTTTTTTTTTTTCTTCTTTTTTTATGCTTTAATAAGTTTAATTTATTTACCTTGATCATTATCGATATGGGTAATACCTATTACCTATGTATATCTTCGGGGCTTCGCTTCGGGTCTAAGCTCTGGTGACAGTTTTTTGATCCACTTTTACCTCGCCGAATAATTTGACACACTTCTCTACCTATTTTGAATGAAAAGAGGATATTATGTCGGCAAATAAGGAAAGTAAATTCTGGACCGGTGGTCCGATTACGTACACTTGGGCTTAGTTTATTCTTTTTCCTTACTTAATAAAAACAATGTTGGTTATGATCATATGCCCTGCGGAAGCTAATGAGCACAATATTGTATGTTTTTTTTCAATATTTTTTTGTTGTAGTATCTGGGTACTTTTACTGCACCTAGGTGTAATAATTGTGTGTTGGTGCAAAAAGTTTAATTCGTAATTTTATTTAGTATAAAACAATTCTAGTCTTAACAGAATGGTATCAGTTTGAATTTGTCTCTCAGTGCATCAACATGGCAGCCAAGGTGAGTTCCTAAGTCAAAATCAAAGTCCTACCGGATTTATTTAACAAATTCATTTTACTTACAATTATTTCGGTTTATAGACTGAGAGATGTATGCCTACCTACCTACCTATTCTTACTCGTACTTTAAAAATGCATCCTTTTTCCATTCTTCTTTCTATGACAACTGTGTTTTTTTTTTCGTTTTTCAGATCGTCATTTTCATTGCGGCCATCGCTGCCGTGCATGCACACAAACATGTCTCCCCAGCCCCAGCTTCAGCTTACAAATCAGCTTCCAGTTATGAATCTGCCACAGTTCAAGCCCCAGCATACTCTGCCTCAACTCCGCGTTACTCCGCAGACTACCAAGAGGCTCCAGTCTCCGCCAAGTACTCTTTCGCCTACGGAGTAGCCGACTCCTACACCGGAGACTTCAAGAGCCAAAGCGAAACCAGAGACGGTGACCAGGTTAAGGGACAGTACAGTCTTGTTGAATCGGACGGCTCCAAGAGAAACGTACAATACAACGATGACGGGTACGGTTTCAACGCTGTCGTCACCAAGGAAGGAACTCCATCATACGCTTCCACCCCAGCTCCAGCTTACACTGCCCCACGTTCCGAGTTTGCCTTAGCTTACAACTCTGCCCCACGTTCTCAGTATGCCCCAGCTTACGCCTCAGCACCAGCCTACAAATCTGCCCCAGCTTACGCCGCAGCACAAGTCTTCAGAACTGTCCCAGCTCCTAATTTGGTGACGTCTTACGCTGCAACCTCAGACTACAACTCTGCTTCAGCTTACAAGTATGCCCCACGCAATAGAGTTCCTTCGGCTTACAAATCTGCCCCAGTTTCTGGCTCATCTTCAGCTTATCATTCCGTCCCAGCTTACAACTCTGCCCCACGTTACGAATCTGCTTCAGTGCTCGCCTACAAATCTGCCCTAGCTTCTGAAATTGCCTCAGCTTACAGCTACTCCCCAGCCTTCAACTCTGCCCCACGATATGCCTCTGCCCTAACTTACGCTTCAGCGCCAGCCTACAAATTTATACCAGCTACTGTTTCTGCCTTATCTTACAAATCTGCTCCAGCTTACAACACTGCCTCAGTCTACAACTTTGCCCCAGCATTGAGTTATGCCCCCGCTTACACTTCAGCCTCAATGTACAACTCCGCAGTTGGTGAGGTATTGGAGCTGTAACCGAGGGGCTGCTGGTTCAAATCCCACGCTATGGGATAGTTGTGCAGAAGATCATTTCTCCAGCAATGTAGCTCACTTGGACTTTAGCTTTTTTAAGCTCTTTAACTACATAGTCATTTGCTCTTACTTTAGTTTAAAATGAATCATAGTATATACCTATACCTCTACATGTCTTTTAAAGTTCTTGATTAAAGGAATCCCCAAAAAAGAGCTTGAAAATCCGCTATTTCTGTATGACGCCTTAAACATTAAAGGTCAATTTTATTCACTCTCTTTTTAAGCTGAACCGCCTCCACTGGATTGATACGTTGTTTGTCTACAATATTATTTGCAATTAACAGGAAATCACTCTAATGATATAGTTTGGAGCTCATGTATGTTTGTTCATTGTTTATTGAGACACGACACGACATCGTGCGTAACCACATAGCATGCTATAGTATGCTACCCCCTCGTACCCCCGTCCCTTCCTACTTTCCTTTCCCACAATATCCCTTTTTCTCTCTTTTTCCTTACCTCGTTTCTCCCTCCCTCAGCTCCTTTCTTCCCTCATACATCCGTCCCTTCTTACTTTTCTTTCCCACAATATCCCCTTTATCTCTCTTTCGTAGCCTCCTTTCTTCCTCTCTCAGCTCCTTTTTCCCTTCATACATCCGTCCCTTCCTTCTTTCCTTTCCCACAATATCCCTTTTTTCTCTCTTTCCTTATACCTCTTTTCTCCCTCTCTTACTTCCGTTCTTCCCTCATACATTCGTCCCTTCTTACTTTCCTTTCCCACAATATCCCTTTTTTCCTTACCTATTTTTTCCTCCCTCATCTCAACATCAAGATATAACCCCTCCATTTACTAGGTTAGGCACTATTGTGTCGAATTCTTGGAAAGCTTTGAATCCCCCGGTTGATCTTGTTTGAGTGGACAAATGAGAATTTTTTGCCCAATTCCTAAGAAGTTCTTCTCCTGACTCTAGAATCGTTCTTGGCAAAATCGCCATGAATTATTTTCTATCGATTCACTATTCCTTAACGTGGAAACTTACAAAATTGCAGTGGATACCTTATACCTAACTATGAGATTTGGACAGGAGTACTGGTCATTTTTATCTGCGAGGCATACTTTATAGGTGAAGGTTTATGTACTAACCTGAGAACTGGACCAACAGCAACAAGGAAAACAAATAGGGAAGAAAAAGAAGAAGAGAGAAGAAAAAAACGATCGTATAAAAATATGACACGTAAAATAAAAGAGCTTTTTATTATAAACCTTGAGAAATGGGTTTTAATAAAGTTTTGCTTACAACTCTGCCCCAGTCTCTAGTTCTTCTTCAGCTTACAACTCCGCCCCAGCCTCCAGTTCTGCCTCAGCTTACAACTCTTCCTCATCTTACAACTCCGCTCCAGCCTCATCTTACAACTCTGCCCCAGTATCATCTTACAACTCCGACCCAGTCTCTAGTTCTGCCTCATCTTACAACTCTGCCCCAGCCTCATCTTACAACTCTGCCCCAGTATCATCTTACAACTCCGACCCAGTCTCTAGTTCTGCCTCATCTTACAACTCTGCCCCAACCTCATCTTACAACTCTGCCCCAGTATCATCTTACAACTCCGCCCCAGCCTCTATTTCTGCTTCAGCTTACAACACTGCCTCAGTCTCTAGTTCTTCTTCAGCTTACAACTCCGCCCCAGCCTCCAGTTCTGCCTCAGCTTACAACTCTGCCTCATCTTACAACTCCGCTCCAGCCTCATCTTACAACTCTGCCTCAGTATCATCTTACAACTCCGACCCAGTCTCTAGTTCTGCCTCATCTTACAACTCTGCCCCAGCCTCATCTTACAACTCTGCCCCAGTATCATCTTACAACTCCGCCCCAGCCTCTATTTCCGCTTCAGCTTACAACACTGCCTCAGTCTCTAGTTCTTCTTCAGCTTACAACTCCGCCCCAGCCTCCAGTTCTGCCTCAGCTTACAACTCTGCCTCATCTTACAACTCCGCTCCAGCCTCATCTTACAACTCTGCCCCAGTATCATCTTACAACTCCGCCCCAGTATCATCTTACAACTCTGCCCCAGCCTCATCTTACAACTCTGCCCCAGCATCTAGTTCTGCCTCATCCTACAACTCTGCCTCATCTTACAACTCCGCCCCAGCCTCTACTTCTGCTTCAGCTTACAACTTATCATCTTACAACTCCGCCCCAGCATCTAGTTCTGCCTCATCCTACAACTCTGCCTCATCTTACAACTCCGCCCCAGCCTCTACTTCTGCTTCAGCTTACAACTCTGCCTCATCTTACAACATCGCCCCAGCTTACAACTCCGCCCCAGCTTCTAGTTCTGCCTCATCTTACAATTCGGCCCCAGCCTCCAATTCTGCTTCATCTTATAACTCGGCCCCAGCTTACGCTTCAACCCCTGCTCCAGCTCCTGAATTTGTTCTAGCTTACAATTCTGCCCCCTCTTCGGAATCTTCCTCAGCTTACACCTCTTCCCTCATATCGGCCTTCAATTCCGTCCTATCTGAATCTACTCCAGCTTACAACTCTGAACTAACTTCGGCTTACAATTCTGCCTCCTCTCCTAACTCTGCCTCAGCTTACAAATCCGCCCCATCTTCTGAATATCTCCCAGCTTCCAATTCCGCCTCATCTTACAACTCAGCCCCAGTCTCTAACTCTGCCTCATCTTACAATTCTGCCCCAGTCTCTAGTTCTGTCTCCTCTTTCAATTCTGCCCCAGTCTCTAGTTCTGTCTCCTCTTACAACTCTGCCTCATCTTACAACTCCGCCCCAGTCTCTAGTTCTGCTTCATCTTACAACTCCGCCTCAGTCTCTAGTTCTGCTTCATCTTACAACTCTGCCCCAGTCTCTAGTTCTGTCTCCTCTTACAACTCTGCCTCATCTTACAACTCCGCCCCAGTCTCTAGTTCTGCTTCATCTTACAACTCCGCCTCAGTCGCTAGTTCTGTCTCCTCTTACAACTCTGCCTCATATTACAACTCCGCCCCAGTCTCTAATTCTGCCTCATCTTACAACTCCGCCCCAGTCTCTAGTTCTGTCTCTGCTTACAACTCTGCTTCCTCTTACAACTCCGCCCCAGTCTCTAGTTCTGTCTCTGCTTACAACTCTGCCTCCTCTTACAACTCCGCCCCAGTCTCTAGTTCTGTCTCTGCTTACAACTCTGCCTCCTCTTACAACTCCGCCCCAGGCTCTAGTTCTGTCTCTGCTTACAACTCTGCCTCCTCTTACAACTCCGCTCCAGTCTCTAGTTCTGCCCCATCTTACAACTCTGTCTCAGCTTCTAGTAGCTCCCCAGCTTACAACTCTGCTTCATCTTACAACTCCGCCCCAGTCGCTAGTTCTGCCTCAGCGTACAAATCCGCCCCAGCTTCTAGTCCCGCCCCAGCTTACAACTCTGCTCCAGCTTACCAATCAGCTCAAAACTCAGCTTATGAAGTTATCCCAGCTCTCAACTGGTCCCCAGCTTCCAATCCTTCCCCAGCTCTCAATTTTGACGCAATTTTAAATGCTGCCATAGCTTACACTCCAGCTCCAGCTTTTGAATCTGCCCCAGCTTACAATCCAGCCCCAGCTTTTGAATCTGTCCCAGCTTACACACCAGCCCCAGCTTTTGAATCTGTACCAGCTTACAAATCTTCCCAAGCTAGCACTCCAGCCCCTCCTTGTGAATTTTCACAAGTTCACACTCCCGCCTCAGATTTGGTGGCAAGGTCAGCTTACCCAAAGTACTAAATAAGAGACAGCTGTACACAAATTTATAGTTGATTCATTGTTACCAAAGTTCTTCCTTCCATTGTGTTCATTGTCTGAGAAAGTTTCGGTCTACCCGGGATTTGAACCTAGAACCCCCGGGTCTAAAGTCAACGGTGTTGACTGATTGGTCCAGGGGACTGAACTGTACTTTCCTCTGTTAGTTATATTGCCCTCTAATACTTTTTTATCTGCCTGTGATTTTCTAATTCTAAGTTTAATACGTGTAATTCTGTGTAAAATTCGTTAAATAAATGTATTCTGCCTCCTCTTACAACTCTGCCTCATATTACAACTCCGCCCCAGTTTCTAATTCTGCCTCATCTTACAACTCCGCCCCAGTCTCTAGTTCTGTCTCTGCTTACAACTCTGCCTCCTCTTACAATTCCGCTCCAGTCTCTAGTTCTGCCTCATCTTATAACTCCGCCCCTGTGTCTAACTCTGTCTCCTCTTACAACTCTGCCCCATCTTACAACTCTGTCTCAGCTCTTATAACTCCGCCCCTGTGTCTAACTCTGTCTCCTCTTACAACTCTGCCCCATCTTACAACTCTGTCTCAGCTTCTAGTAGCTCCCCAGCTTACAACTCTGCTTCATCTTACAACTCCGCCCCAGTCGCTAGTTCTGCCTCAGCGTACAAATCCGCCCCAGCTTCTAGTCCCGCCCCAGCTTACAACTCTGCTCCAGCTTACCAATCAGCTCAAAACTCAGCTTATGAAGTTATCCCAGCTCTCAACTGGTCCCCAGCTTCCAATCCTTCCCCAGCTCTCAATTTTGACGCAATTTTAAATGCTGCCATAGCTTACACTCCAGCTCCAGCTTTTGAATCTGCCCCAGCTTACAATCCAGCCCCAGCTTTTGAATCTGTCCCAGCTTACACACCAGCCCCAGCTTTTGAATCTGTACCAGCTTACAAATCTTCCCAAGCTAGCACTCCAGCCCCTCCTTGTGAATTTTCACAAGTTCACACTCCCGCCTCAGATTTGGTGGCAAGGTCAGCTTACCCAAAGTACTAAATAAGAGACAGCTGTACACAAATTTATAGTTGATTCATTGTTACCAAAGTTCTTCCTTCCATTGTGTTCATTGTCTGAGAAAGTTTCGGTCTACCCGGGATTTGAACCTAGAACCCCCGGGTCTAAAGTCAACGGTGTTGACTGATTGGTCCAGGGGACTGAACTGTACTTTCCTCTGTTAGTTATATTGCCCTCTAATACTTTTTTATCTGCCTGTGATTTTCTAATTCTAAGTTTAATACGTGTAATTCTGTGTAAAATTCGTTAAATAAATGTTATACGTAATCCACTAATCTTGAAAACTGTTTTATGCCAAAAAAATGTCAAGAAAATTCACAACCGTTTTCAAGATAAGTGATTGTCTAGTTATTCCAAATAATAATCAACTGTTGTTGTTTCTTTTATGATTTCAACAATATTTTATTTCAGGAAACGTAGCATATTTCACTTTACCTAAGTAAAAATCACTCCATGATTTGGCCTGATTCGCAAGGTTTTAATCACCCTCAGTAAAAACAAAAAAATCGTAGTTTTTCTCAAGTTTTTATCTAAAATCCTAGGAATTTGAAAACGAACAATGAACTTCCAATTATGTCTACAGTATCTCTGTCTTCTGCCTGTTAGTTAAGCTATCAACTAGTCATAGAATAAAATATACCTTGTTTATCCTGCTCAAATAGGACTAAAAGTAAAAAGTCCCTTCATCCCTTTAGTCTAAACAGCGTTGGGGACCCTTCCATCTACGGAATTTACATAGGAATTGTACCCAGATCACTCATTGATTGATTGAGCCATCCCAGCACTTCTCAATTCAATACAACGAACGTAGCAATGGTGCCCAGTTCGCCTATCTCTCCCCTACTCAATTCAACACGATATCAAATAAATCCAGTATAGCAAACAGTAGAAACGAACGTTATTATTTAAATCTCAAACCCCGACATGACGGGAAAAGTCTCATGACTGTCAATTGCATGACACTCATGACAACGTGACCATTTTTATGACCATTTCCATTCTATGGCACGTGCCATCTCGATAATGATAATGTGCTTATGGAAAATAGGTAGATAACAGTAATAACAATGCTAATAATGTGATTTTAGTAATAATGGGCAGACAGGGCCGTACACAGCATAACCAGGCTGTGGGCCCCCTCTTAACAATAGTCGTATTTTCCTTCGAAATTCCCCTCTTCTGAAGATTTTTTTTTTTGGGGGGGGGGGCGAATGGGACCGGATGGACCCCCTCTGTGGTTGTCCCTGTAAGCAGTGCATTAGTGTGGGTAGTTTTCGTATAAAGTGAGTATTCTAAAGTTAGTGATTTAATTATTTATATCATGTATAGTTCCAGTGATAAGTAGACGTTGAGGTTGTTTGTTGCACACTTTTTTGCCCCCTTTTTTGATTTGTTCTCGTGCTTCTATGTCTTTCTCACAGTCTCAGTGGTTCAGTTGGTGAGGTATTGGAGCTGTAACCGAGGGGCTGCTGGTTCAAATCCCACGCTATGGGATAAAATTGTGCAGAAGATCATTTCTCCAGCAATGTAGCCCACTTGGACTTTAGCTTTTTTAAGCTCTTTAACTACATAGTCATTTGCTCTTACTTTAGTTTAAAAGGAATCATAGTATGTACCTATACTTCTACCTATTTTTGAAAGTTCTTGATGAAAGGAATCCCCAAAAAAAGAGCTTGAAAATCCGCTATTTCTGTATGACGCCTTAAACATTAAAGGTCAATTTTATTCACTCTCTTTTTAAGCTGAACCGCCTCCACTGGATTGATACGCTGTTTGTCTACAATATTATTTGCAATTAACAGGAAATCACTCTAATGATATAGTTTGGAGCTCATGTATGTTTGTTCATTGTTTATTGAGACACGACACGACATCGTGCGTAACCACATAGCATGCTATAGTATGCTACCCCCTCGTACCCCCGTCCCTTCCTACTTTCCTGTCCCACAATTAATATCCCTTTTTCTCTCTTTCTTTACCTCCTTTCTCCCTCCCTCAGCTCCTTTCTTCCCTCATACATCCGTCCCTTCCTACTTTCCTTTCCCACAATATCCCTTTTTCTCTCTTTTTCCTTACCTCGTTTCTCCCTCCCTCAGCTCCTTTCTTCCCTCATACATCCGTCCCTTCCTACTTTCCTTTCCCACAATATCCCTTTTTCTCTCTTTTTCCTTACCTCGTTTCTCCCTCCCTCAGCTCCTTTCTTCCCTCATACATCCGTCCCTTCCTACTTTCCTTTCCCACAATATCCTTTTTCTCCCCTCTGTCTCTCCCCTCTTTCTCTCTCGCTTAATGGCTCCTCGTATACCTACCTGAATCATAACACAAAACAGTTGAAAAGCGGCCCCAATGATATTGTCCGTGGCTTTTGGCGAGTATGGTAAACCGGGATGAACGAGATCCTGAATTTACGAGTAATGAACAGCGCATTGCGCTGAATGCGCTAAAGTCTCATAACTCATAATGACTAGATATGACGGTTACTTATTTGCGGAACGGCCGGCCCGAGGGTAGTATTGAAATGTAGTGCGTAACTAATAGTTGGAACCTATACATCTAAACTGCACAGCCTACAAAATAAAGTGATAGATTGGCGTGGAGCTTCAAGTTACCCTACTTTACCTTATTTCAGTTATTTACCAAGTTTGTTTGTTTACCATTTTTCTTTTCATCGCTTATTCACTTCTTCATTTTATTATCTCTTTGGTGTTTTATTTTATGTATTTTTCTTGTTTTTCCTCAATATTTTGGGTTTATTTACACAACAACTTTACGCACTTCATAGTCACAATACTGGACAGGAGTACTGGTCATTTTTATCTGCGAGGCATACTTTATAGGTGAAGGTTTATGTACCAACCTGAGAACTGGACCAACAGCAACAAAAGGAAAACAAATAGGGAAGAAAAAGAAGAAGAAGAAGAAGAAGAAGAAGAGAGAGAAAAAAACGATCGTATAAAAATATGACACGTAAAATAAAAGAGCTTTTTATTATAAACCTTGAGAAATGGGTTTTAATAAAGTTTTGAGGAGTAAAGTACTCCCCTGGGTACGTAAACATCCTCTCCCTACTTCCTCCCTGTTTGCAACCCTCGTATTACGTCCGCCTCTCATGGAAGCTTCCTTCTGTATCCCCTACCAATTTTTTTGCCTGTCAGTTTTGACTAGTTGATAGCTTCGAACGGTGTTGCGGAATTGTCAAGCCGAAAAACATAGGAAAAATAATTAAAAGGGCCAATAATTTTCATTTGATTTGTCGTCAGGTTTTTAAAGACTACAGTCCGTACAATCCAATCCAAAGACCATCCGAAACCGAAAGATACTTCTTCTTGGCGTTCACAAGACGACACGACATTCTTCGATTTCTCTTTTCAAAGTCATTTTCAAATTTTTGAATCCCATTCAACTTTTCCATTTCCTCTTATTGTATCTACTGGTGCTAATCTACCGTTTTCTCTTCTTTCCATGTCGGTTCTGTATTTATTTTCCGTTCTTTTACCGTTTCGTGCATCACGAATTATCATTATTTTTCCTCCTTTGTATCTTCTTTTGCTTGTTTCCTTCCGTTTGATATTGAATTGTTTGCGAAAGGCATCCCCCGGAAAGCCTATACCTAGTGATAAGAGGCTTGCTTTTGACCTTTTCAAGTTTGATAGGAGCTGGAGATGGATATTGCGGATATAGTTGGATTTGAACCAACTTACGGAGTTCATAAGTACCTAGGTACTGAAAACGATCCGAATGGAAAATACAGGGAAGTCTTTGTATTTCAAGTTTCTAAGGCTGTGATCCAAGATGCTTTTGTTGGTTCTAAGGAGACAATTCGGTATGAACTCCTTGAATACTAAGAAATTCAGGGGAACTGGGAAAACAGGGAGAGCTTCTTGGATTGCATTTAGGAAGTTTTTTCTTGTGTAACCAATGAAAAAGTCGGTTTGGCCGTTCATAGGTTTTCCATAGCTATTTTTCTCATACATCCCTTCTCTCTCTCTCTCTCTCTCTCTCTCTCCCTCTCTCTCCCTCTCTCTCTCTTATGTCATATACTTCATTCACTCTCTCTCTCCTTCTCTCTCTCTCTCTCTTTCTTGCCTTTATTTTTTCTTCATATCATACTCGTAACATCCCACCATATTATCTGCCTCATCCCCAAGTGACCCAAGCAAATGTCATAAGGGAACGCAAAAGAAAATAACCTTTTCCTATATTTTTTTTCGTACGGAACCCCTGAAAAATGCCCTAAAGGAGCCCCTTTTTCTCTATCTCTCTCTCTCTCTTCCTCGCTAGGTATATGCATCTCCCTCTCTCTCTCTCTTCTCTCTAGGTATCTCTTCATTTCAAATAATTCCATAAAAGCACCGCGGTCTGTTATCTCCCCCCCCCCTCCATTACAGGGATCTTGGAGGGAGGCGGCACTTTTCCCTATCGATAATATCAACAAAGAACTTGAAAAAATAGAAAAGGGAGTAAAAAACACAAGACAACATCACAACTTGAGAAGAATTCAATTACTTGTACGGCCCCTAATAAAGACTTTTGAAAATAGGAAAGCCAGAGATAAAAAAAATCTGGTGTGAACATCACACGACTTTCCTTATCCTATTGAATGATGCTTATTTGAGTGTTCTTTTACCCTAACTTGTACCGAAAACGAACTTTACAACGAATTGATGTGGATTTACATCGAAAAGGCCTCTCCGTTATAAGCATCAGATGATTTTTTTTTTTTTTTTTGAGATTATTGTGTTGAAAAAATGCTTTTTTTTAAGTATTATTTTTACGAGGCTGATGCCACACTTTGCCTAGGCAGTGTGGAACATCCACTTTTAGGAGGGACGTCCAAATACCAACCGTACACAGCGTTGCCTAACTTCAGTGATCCTTCGGAACTGATGGGCTTCACAGTAAGTTTCTCAGAAATTCTGCTATATTGTACCTATCTACTCATTTTGTTCATTCTTTGGTTAGCCGTAATCCGTAATATATTCCAGCCATTTAACCACACGGGTTTCCGAGCTCATTAAATCAAGATCAGTCGCGGATAATTCATTACCCCCACGTCGCGTTATGGAGAGCTGTTCAAATCAGATAACAAAGTCACCCCCACCCCCTCTAACCCCCTCTATCTTTCCTTAAACCAAGGTCCAGGGTTCGATGCTCGCGGGTGATGTAGCGTAAGTCAACATGCACCCTTTTCTCTCTCTCTCTCTCTCTCTCTCTCTCTCTCCCACTACTTCCTTCCTATGTATATGTCTGAAGTCACGTGTTCTGATTGCAGCCCCGTGTCTAATAACAGTTGTCTCATTGTTATCTGTGCGGTAAGTCAGACTGGTAGCTTATCCGGAGATAGGATCTGGACTGAGGGTAGAGCTTTTGTATACAGGATGGATTTGTTGGAGAGTTCCTGAATTGGCCTTGAGAATTGCCTATCTGCCTATTTAAACAGATCTTGGCTCCGGTTTAAGCAAACACATAAAAAGAATCTACAACTTTTGACTTGGAACTTAGAACTTGTTGTAAGAATGGCCGTAAAAAAAAGAAAAAGGAAGAAAATTTGACTTTTAATACCTATAAGGTGATGATTGATGGCCTTTGGCCTTAAAAGGTCTGTTCTGTAGGTGCCCAATTGGATTCCTCGATATCATTTCCAAAGAATAGTTTTGAACGAAGATTTTGCTATTTATTCCAGTCAGTTTTTGTTCCCGGAACGTAAGAACTAAACAGATAACTTCCGTATTCGTTTCATTTCCATTTGGTAACATTATTTGGTCTCGGAGAATTGTTACATTTTCACACCACCATTTGACACACCCTGTATTGAAATCAAACCTGTGGAAAGTTGGAATGGGTAGTTCCTATCCAAAAGGTTGTTATACCAGGTGAACCATTTTTCTTTGTCCTTACGAGAGTTCGGGGCGGGGGGATAGGGTAGCACTGAACAGTTGGACACTGTAGACAGGTATCACTGAATCGGTTACCCAAAAGACCGCCCGAAAATATATGCAACCCGCAATTTAGTGAAATACTTGCTAGTGTGAAAGACGACGAAGAGAAATGCTTTTTGACAACAAGTTTTGACACGTTTACATAAAAAACGATGACTTCGATGAAGATGAAGACGTAAGGAAAAGTTTTGTGAGGAGACAGGGATATGGAGTTTGATGCGGAGATGGATGTTATTGATAGAAAGAGATAGACCTAATCCTCAACCGGCTGCGAAACGAACAATGGCACATTGACTGACGCAGGAATACTGTCGGTCGACAAGTGACAACAGAAACCATGATTTACCCCCCTCAGGCTTTTTTTTTTTGTTCCATTACTGTGGACTGGGCTAAAAAAAAATAATAATAAAAAAAAACTTTCAAAACCACAAGATATATCTGTATCCAATTTCAAGACACAATAATAATGGATATTTCTCTCAATATTCCCCGACAAAAATTGCCTGTAAAATTTACATAATGCCAGAAAGTTGCTCGTTTACACGGTACATTTTTTACGAAGATCCTTCAAAGTTTCGTTAAGTGTAAATGGTCCAAGACAAAATTCGAACATTCAAGAAATAAAAAGTCTAAAACGGAGGCACGTATAGCTTTGTATAATGCGTAGGTGGACATTCTAAAAACTTCCAAATTGAATGTGAACTTTCTTTATTGGCCTTCAAAAAAGAAACTAAGAAAGCATCAACTACCTAATATTAGAACAATAACAGGTAGATATGGGTAAAGTTACCCTATTTAGTAGGAGCAAAATGGAAAGCAGCAAAAACAACGCAGTGAAAAAAAGTATTGCATCAAGATATTTATTTTATTATTATGGGAAAAAGCATCAACACATTCGCTGCCCGTGAAGAATATTAGACTCGATTCTCTATGGCTATGGTACAAATTGCCTTTGAAAATTTAGTTTTTTGGCAAATGCTCCAAATTATAACGAAATATGTTCAGCATAGGTATCTATCTACCTACCTATCACTACATTTGGGGGCCCCTAACTGCCCGGGCCCCGTAAAATTCTTCTTTTAAAATCCTACGGAATCGGTTTAGAACTGCAAACAATATTACAACTACCTGTTATGTAAAATATTGTAAAACAATATTGCAAGTTCAAGTTCGGACCAAATCGTATATTATGTAAGTCGAACCAGATCATTTTTTTCCTTCTTTTTTTTTTTATGCTTTAATAAGTTTAATTTATTTACCTTGATCATTATCGATATGGGTAATACCTATTACCTATGTATATCTTCGGGGCTTCGCTTCGGGTCAAAGCTCTGGTGACAGTATTTTGATCCACTTTTACCTCGCCGAATAATTTGACAAGTAAATTCTGGACCGGTAGTCCGATTACGTACACTTGGGCTTAGTTTATTCTTTTTCCTTACTTAATAAAAACAATGTTGGTTGTGATCATATGCCCTGCGGAAGCTAATGAGCACAATATTGTATGTTTTTTTTTTCTTCAATATTTGTTGTAGTATCTGGGTACTTTTACTGCACCTAGGTGTAATAATTGTGTGTTGGTGCAAAAAGTTTAATTCGTAATTTTATTTAGTATAAAACAATTCTAGTCTTAACAGAATGGTATCAGTTTGAATTTGTCTCTCAGTGCATCAACATGGCAGCCAAGGTGAGTTCCTAAGTCAAAATCAAAGTCCTACCGGATTTATTTAACAAATTCATTTTACTTACAATTATTTCGGTTTATAGACTGAGAGATGTACGCCTACCTACCTACCTATTCTTACTTTAAAAATGCATCCTTTTTCCATTCTTCTTTCTATGACAACTGTGTTTTTTTTTTCGTTTTTCAGATCGTCATTTTCATTGCGGCCATCGCTGCCGTGCATGCACACAAACATGTCTCCCCAGCCCCAGCTTCAGCTTACAAATCAGCTTCCAGTTATGAATCTGCCACAGTTCAAGCCCCAGCATACTCTGCCTCAACTCCGCGTTACTCCGCAGACTACCAAGAGGCTCCAGTCTCCGCCAAGTACTCTTTCGCCTACGGAGTAGCCGACTCCTACACCGGAGACTTCAAGAGCCAAAGCGAAACCAGAGACGGTGACCAGGTTAAGGGACAGTACAGTCTTGTTGAATCGGACGGCTCCAAGAGAAACGTACAATACAACGATGACGGGTACGGTTTCAACGCTGTCGTCACCAAGGAAGGAACTCCATCATACGCTTCCACCCCAGCCCCAGCTTACACTGCCCCACGTTCCGAGTTTGCCTTAGCTTACAACTCTGCCCCACGTTCTCAGTATGCCCCAGCTTACGCCTCAGCACCAGCCTACAAATCTGCCCCAGCTTACGCCGCAGCACAAGTCTTCAGAACTGTCCCAGCTCCTAATTTGGTGACGTCTTACGCTGCAACCTCAGACTACAACTCTGCTTCAGCTTACAAGTATGCCCCACGCAATAGAGTTCCTTCGGCTTACAAATCTGCCCCAGTTTCTGGCTCATCTTCAGCTTATCATTCCGTCCCAGCTTACAACTCTGCCCCACGTTACGAATCTGCTTCAGTGCTCGCCTACAAATCTGCCCTAGCTTCTGAAATTGCCTCAGCTTACAGCTACTCCCCAGCCTTCAACTCTGCCCCACGATATGCCTCTGCCCTAACTTACGCTTCAGCGCCAGCCTACAAATTTATACCAGCTACTGTTTCTGCCTTATCTTACAAATCTGCTCCAGCTTACAACACTGCCTCAGTCTACAACTTTGCCCCAGCTTTAAGAGGTTTGATAGAGGGAACTGTAACTGCTATGGTCTTTTCGTCCCGAAATCGAAGAGAGAAGGAAGACAGGAGTCTACAACTCTGCCCCAGCATTGAGTTATGCCCCCGCTTACACTTCAGCCTCAATGTACAACTCCGCACCAGCTTTCAACTCCGCCTCATCCTCATCTTACAACTCCGCCTCAGCTTTCAACTCAGCCCCACGTTATGAATCTGCCCCAGCTTCAGTTTCAACCCCGGCCCTTGCCCCAGCATTGAGTTATGCCCCCGCTTACACTTCAGCCTCAATGTACAACTCCGCTCCAGCTTTCAACTCCGCCTCATCCCCAGCTTACAACTCAGCCCCACGTTATGAATCTGCCCCAGCTTCAGTTTCAACCCCGGCCCCACCTTGTGAATTTGCCCTAGCTTATACCGCAGCTAGTCATTTGCTCTTACTTTAGTTTAAAAGGAATCATAGTATGTACCTATACTTCTACCTATTTTTGAAAGTTCTTGATGAAAGGAATCCCCAAAAAAGAGCTTGAAAATCCGCTATTTCTGTATGACGCCTTAAAGATTAAAGGTCAATTTTATTCACTCTCTTTTTAAGCTGAACCGCCTCCACTGGATTGATACGTTGTTTGTCTACAATATTATTTGCAATTAACAGGAAATCACTCTAATGATATAGTTTGGAGCTCATGTATGTTTGTTCATTGTTTATTGTCTTACAACTCTGCCCCAGTATCATCTTACAACTCCGCCCCAGAGTCTATTTCCGCTTCAGCTTACAACACTGCCTCAGTCTCTAGTTCTTCTTCAGCTTACAACTCCGCCCCAGCCTCCAGTTCTGCCTCAGGCATGGGATTAACTATTCACTTGCTTATTTGGTAACGGTTCACGAATAAATGGGAAATTTGTCGACACAGGGAAGTATCGAACCCGCAACTTCTCAACTGTAAGTCAGACATTTCTAAAAGTAGCACCATTCGATTCGGCGTGAAAAATCACATTGATTAGAATATTCACATCCGAATGACCAAATGTTTTCGATGTCTCTTACCGTTTATACGAAATAAGGGTTAAGCAAAAATGACTTTGGTTAATATCAGGATGGGTGACTATCCGATTTTTACCAAATTGTTACAGTCGCGTCCTTGGACCATACTGGGATAGCATACCGAATTTCATCGCTTTACGACAAACCGTTCTTGAGATATTTTGTTCACAACCTTTTCAACATTTTCCACGAAATGAGGATTAAGCAACAATTACTTTGGTTAATATCTGGATGGGTGATTATACGATTTTTACCAAATTGTTACAGTCGCGTCCTCGGACCATACCGGGATAGCATACCAAATTTCATCGCTCTACGACAAACCGTTCTTGAGATATTTTATTCACAACCTTTTCAACATTTTCCACGAAATAAGGGTTAAGTAACAATTACTTTGGTTGATATCTGGATGGGTGACTATCCGATTTTTACCAAATTGTTACAGCTCCAGCACTCAGCGTGCTAAAACCCGTCAGTCTTATGTAAATATGTTTCATTATTATTATTGATGGAAACCTTTTTACGTCAAAATTGGGAGGAGGAGGAAGATAGAAAGAGGAGAAGGGGAGGCTAGAAGGAATGGGAAGTGGAAGAGAAATGATGACGGGAAGAAAAGGAAAGAAAATAGGTGAGAGAAAGAGGGAAGGGCGTTGCCTCAATAGTATTTGAAGTTAGCCTCTTTGGTGGTGGATCGAAATTGTGACGGAATAGAATATCCGCCATAAGCGAATAAGAAAGACTTGGACAGTATACTCGTATTTCTTGGAAAGTAGGTATTTTTGTATCTGGTTATACGAGTCTTGAGTCTTCAATGAGGGCCTTCAATCCTTCATGATTGTTTAGAGAAGAAACCCAGCTTTGAGGCAAAGATCTGAGAGTAGTGATTTACCGACGCTACGGACTCCTTTGTTGGTGTTCAATTTCTTCAAGAATCTAAGATCTCCCTCAGGTATTAGGTAGTAGTGTCAGTGGTGGCATCATATGGTAATATTTTTTTTTTTTACGATAACTTCTGGTAAATTAAGAATAAATTGTGGAGAACACAAAACTGGCAAAGACCTTTTAATATATTTTTAACAGGTTTGATAGAGGGAACTGTAACTGCTATGGTCTTATCGTCCCGAAATCGAAGAGAGAAGGAAGACAGGATAGGAGAAAGCCAGCCATTATTTATTTATGGCAAAGACTTGTAGGAACCTTTTAGCCTTCTCCTGTCACCGTACGTCCCACGGGATCGAACAGGCAGGCCACCCATCATATTAATAACCACGCTGTCTGTTGCTTTGCTTTCCATCAAGAACTTATCAGATTTATTCATGGCAAAGACTTGTAGGAACCTTTTAGCCTTCTCCTGTCATCCTACGTCCCACGGGATCGAACAGGCAGGCCACCCATCATATTAATAACCACGCTGTCTGTTGCTTTGCTTTCCATCAAGAACTTATCAGTGATGCTATCACTCAGCCCAGCATTTTATTAAGAAAATGAATATTCATCCTTATTATTATATCTGTGCTCTCTCTCTCTCTCCCTCCCTTTTCTCTCTCTCTCCCTTTTCTCTCTCTCTCCCTCTCTCTCTCTCTCTCTCTCTCTCTCTCTCTCTTTCTCTTTCTTTCTCTCCATATCAATCTTTCTCTCCTCCCTATCTCATTTCATTCTACCTCTAATATCCTCATTTCTCTTCTATCTATTCCCATTTTAGTGATTTACCGACGCTACGGACTCCTTTGTTGGTGTTCAATTTCTTCAAGAATCTAAGATCTCCCTCAGGTATTAGGTAGTAGTGTCAGTGGTGGCATCATATGGTAATATTTTTTTTTTTTACGATAACTTCTGGTAAATTAAGAATAAATTGTGGAGAACACAAAACTGGCAAAGACCTTTTAATATATTTTTAACAGGTTTGATAGAGGGAACTGTAACTGCTATGGTCTTATCGTCCCGAAATCGAAGAGAGAAGGAAGACAGGATAGGAGAAAGCCAGCCATTATTTATTCATGGCAAAGACTTGTAGGAACCTTTTAGCCTTCTCCTGTCATCCTACGTCCCACGGGATCGAACAGGCAGGCCACCCATCATATTAATAACCACGCTGTCTGTTGCTTTGCTTTCCATCAAGAACTTATCAGTGATGCTATCACTCAGCCCAGCATTTTATTAAGAAAATGAATATTCATCCTTATTATTATATCTGTGCTCTCTCTCTCTCTCCCTCCCTTTTCTCTCTCTCTCCCTCTCCCTTTCTCTCCATATCAATCTTTCTCTCCTCCCTATCTCATTTCATTCTACCTCTAATATCCTCATTTCTCTTCTATCTATTCCCATTTATCTTTCCTTTTTTTTTCGCACTCTCTTTTCTTCTCAGAATCTCTCTCACATTCAAATTTTACCAGTTGCTTTTTTTTCGTACTGAGAAGGAACATCTTCTACATACATTTTTGATGCCCTGCCATTAGAAACCTTCTGAATTCCTGTTACAAATTCTAAAGGTGTGTCCACACATGGTCGATCGGCTGTTGATCGATGTGAATCGACGTCAATCAACGGCCGGTCTAGTATGTTTGAAGTTTTTTTTTTTTTTTTTTTTTTTTTTTTTTTTTTTTTTGGTTTTACAGGGGGGATTGTAACCTCTTGTGGCTTTTTTCCGTCTTCAGGTCTTGCTTGTTGGTAGATTTGTTGCTGACTAGTTGTCCGTCCTTGAACACGCCGCTATGGTACATGCCCAGCACTTCGTGTAACACAGCCATACCTGAGGAGAGATGGTGAGGAAGAAACATTTCAGAGCCATTGCGGTTGCATTGGAAGTGTAGTCGTGCAACTTTTATCCATTTTTTTTGTTTTTTTTTTTTTTTTTTTTTTTTTTTTTTTTTTTTTTTTTTTTTAAGAGGTTTGACAGAGGGAACTTTAACTGCTATGGTCTTATCGTCCCGAAATCGAGGAGAGAAGGAAGACAGGATAGGAGAAAGCCAGCCGTTCCGAGAACGAACATTATCCCATCAGGATAAAATCCGCCCCGGGCGGGAATCGAACCCGCGGCCTAGCGCTTACAAGGCAGACGCACTACTAACTAAGCTAACTAGGCTGGCTATGTTTGAAGTTTGAACCCACCTAAGGAACGATGAGTGTTCTAAACATTAGGTTTCAAGGACTGACAAAATCGGTTTATGCTGAGTGAAAAATTTTAATAAGAAAATGGTGAGATAACTAAGAGAAAGTAAGAGGCAACAAACCGTTTGGAATGGGGTAAGACAGGAAGATAAAGGTAGGTATTGGGGAAGATAGAAAAGAAATAGAAGACCGATATGAAGACGAGTAGGAAAAAGAGAATAGGAAAAGTTGGACGAAGGAAATGGAAGAAGAAAAAAACGAAGAAGAGGGTGGAGACGAAAAAGAAGAGGGAGATATGTAGGTGAATAAGAAGAAGAAGAAGAAGAAAAAGAAGAAGAAGAAGACGAAGAAGGAAAAGAAGAAGACGAAGAAGAAGAAAAAGAAGAAGAACAAAACGAAGACGAAGAAGAAGAAAAAGAACAAGAAGACGAAGAAGGAAGAATCGAGAAATAGAATGAGATATGCGTTTTTGCCCTTTGGTCATACCTACTTCAAAAAAAGATAAAAATTGAGTCTCAAGAGATGATTTTGTTACATTTCAACAGGGTGTCTCAATTGTAAAGTCAGGATAAACAGAGTGTACCACTTAAAGTAGATACAAAACCTGTTACTCAACATTTTCGGTGAAACGTGAAATCACAGAGGAAACCTTTAGAAATTGGGAAGGGGAAAACACATTCGGTTCTTGTGAAGATAGAATAGAATATCCCTTGTTTATCCTGCCCGTATAGGACTGAAAAGTCCCTTTACCCCAGCAGTATAACCAAGGTCTCGTGTATTTGATGGGTTAAGTTAAAGGATAATATATGTATCAGTAACTAACTCAGATATTACTTAACTCAGACAACAGAAACAATCAGATATTACTTAAAACCGACGTAAAACCCTGTTATTTCACATGTAACAATTACCAAGGTATACGTAATAGATGAAAATAGATAAAAATATACGTAATAGATGGGGAGCTGTGACCTGAAATGCTACGTGGTGTAATGGACGTAATGGTACAGACGAGGTAAAAAAATCGGGAAACAAACAATGGACGTAATGGTAAAAAAATCGGGAAACAAACAAAAATGAGATTATAGTGTTGCTCACGGGTTAAACTCATATGAGTATATTACATCATGTATAGTACATAGGTAATACATGTACATGTATAGTACATAGCACATAGGAAATAGCTTTCCCATAGCCTAACAGAAAATTACATGATCATATCAGTGAGATGGGAGGGAGAGAGAGAGAGATATAGAGAGAGAGAGATGGATAGGTGGATAGGCAGAGAAGAAGGATAGAAGATAAGGGGAGAGGGAGTTAAAGAATGAGAGAGAGAGAGAGAAATAGAAAGGTGGATAGATAGAGAAGAGGGATAGACAGAGAGAGGAAAAGGGAAGAGGGAGAGATTTGCTGTTTATTTCTTCTTTCCTCCTCCTCCTCCTTCCCCTTCTTCTCCTCTTCTCTCTCTCTCTCTCCCTCTCCTCCTTCTCCTCTCTCTCCCTCTCATTACTTTCCATTTTCAGACCACTTTTCATTTTCAAAATCAAGATTTAGGTGAACCAAAAAAAAGTCTCCACTTAGGTAGGTAGGTAGGTATCAGACTCTTTATTTCTCTTATTATGAAATAATCTTCACTTAAGTGTCCTAATTAGGTTTAACAAATTAGAGTGTCATTTTCATCTTCAATTTTTGAGAAATGATCGCTGCTGAAGCACAATGTCGTATGAAATTCCAGAAAATGGGTATTAACTACCTATGTACCTGGTTCTAAGGACAAAATTGATTTGGAAACAATAATAAAGCAACTTTCCATTAGGAGAGATTAAAGAATTCAGGCCATTAGGTATCTATGTTATGTACCTTTCTAGCTGTGTACTCATTGAATTATAAATTTAGGAATCAAATATTTCAAGAAGTAGAATTAAAAGGAAGAAAAACCCTCCAAAGATGGGACTATCAGTAAAAGAAAGGACGAAGAGAAAGGACAGAAATAGAGAACGGGACGAAGAGAAAAAAGAGACAAGAAGGGGAGAGGGTAAAAATAAACAACAATAGAGAGAAAATGATTTTGACTGTTGAAAAATCTGACAGGGATGGCCCCCCCCCTCCCCCCCAGGGGAGCTCCCCCGTGGGTTAATGATGATGGATTCGAAGAAATTAGAAATGGGCGGGCCCATACCTGTCGGTGACGTCATAATAAATGACCGTAGGTTTGAAAATGGGAAAAATATACGAGAAAATCGAATTCTTTATTTTCTATTTTTCAAGCCTGGACGGAGCTAGCCCTGAGCAGCAACATTCGCAACCCAGTCTACAACTTTTCGGTCAATTTTGTTTCGAGTGCAAAAATGGAGATTTATGTATGTAAGTAATAGGTAGCAGGAATTTGTTGTGGTAACTAACAATTTCTGAGTGGCTATTATAAAATTTCAAAATTCATTTCATTTTCTCGATTGGTACGGCTTCAGAAGAAATAAGTAACAAGAATAGGAAGATTAGAAAGCTTTTGAAAAGCGAGCATGTAAATTTCCAGGGAGGACACTTGTTGCTTCCTCAACGCGGAAAAGGAACATGGGTAAGCATTGTGCGATCGATAATGTTGGCTTTGATTTTGCTTGGCTTAGCTTACATTTTTTAGTTAAGTAGTTTCAGTTTTAATTAAATCATCTTCTATTTATGGAGGAGAAGGGAGGGGAGGAGAAAAAGGAGAGGAGGGAGGGAAATATTTTACAACAAATTATGGGTAACGTCCCATCCATTATGGATAGGGAAGTGTATCTTGGACAGGGAGGTATACCTATTGTACATGGAGAGTCCATTATTTTATTTGTTTTTGTTCCTCAGTACCTCCATCTTCTCCTCCTCCTCCTCCTCCTCCTCCTCCTCCTCCTCCTCCTACCTCTGATGGTTTCTTCGATTCTCCCTTCCCTTCTCTATTCCTTGCCTTTTAAATTTATCAAGTGAAGACTCGTTATCATCTTAGCCAAACCTGTGGAAGACATGAAGACCTTGTCTTCTGTATTACAGGAGAACAGGATTAACCACAGACCAACACCTCATCTGTAGCACGAACATTGAATGCTTTTAACCCTAGTATGAAGAATATGAATATCTGGGTCGGATACGACCCATGGCCTTCCAAACACTTTTCTCGACTAAGCCATGAAGCTGGAACCCCAGGGCACCGTTTATCTATCATTTCTGCCATCCTTCCTGCGGGTACCAGGCGAATGACAAAACCCTTACAAAACCAACAGAAATGAGACTGACGGAAAATAACTTATCGATGGAAAATAGTCGCTAGCTCACAGGTCAACTAAGCCCATCACCTGATGACATAGACTGAGCACTCTGAGCAGCTTACAATAGCAGACACATGATACAGCTTACAATAATAGCACAAAGTACTTTGCTATAGATATATCTGTTTATGGAGACTTTACCATAGCTATAATAGCTATCCCTTTAAGGTGAAGAAATCGTACAAGCTAAAATGTTCTACAGTTTGTTGCAGCTTTCATTTCCAACCCTTCCTCCTCCTCCTCCGCCTCCTCCTCCTCCTCCTCTTCTTTCTCCTAATTTCCCTCCTTTTAGACTTCTTCTTCTTCTTCTTCTTCTTCTTCTTCTTCTTCTTCTTCTTCTTCTTCTTCTTCTCTTCCTCCTTTTTGTCAACTCATTAGCTCAAGTATCAAACATCTCCACCAATAATTTGGAAAATTTGACATGTAAATTTTATTGACCCACCCGTATGAAAAAATTGGTAAATACCTATTTAAGAAAAATTGCTGCATTAAAATGGGCACCTACCTACCCAATTATTTTATAAACAAATTTAGGTGCATACAGATACCTACAAGACAATAAGGAAGCAAATAGCTATTATGTAATGTGAGCTAAGCAACCTGTTTAGCTCAAAAAGTGTCAATAACCCTAGAGAGAGACATTTTTTGTCAACTCATTGGCTCGAGTATCAAACATCTCCACCAATGATTTGGAAAATTTGACATCTCCACCAATGATTTGGAAAATTTGATATCTCCACCAATGATTTGGAAAATTTGACATCTCCACCAATGATTTGGAAAATTTGACATCTCCACCAATGATTAGAAGTTGATAGGTTTCCAATATGATACATGATTAAATTTTATTATGGGTAGGTATATAGGTACATTCAAGTCAGCTCCCATGGCGTAGTGGTCACTGCGCTCGCCTTGCACGCGGGAGACCCGGGTTCGATTCCCGGTGGGGTCAAGAAATTTTAGAAGGAATAGGAAGTGGAAGAGAAATGATGACGGGAAGAAAAGGAAAGAAAATAGGTGAGAGAAAGAGGGAAGGGCGTTGCCTCAATAGTATTTGAAGTTAGCCTCTTTGGTGATGGATCGAAATTGTGACGGAATAGAATATCCGCCATAAGCGAATAAGAAAGACTTGGACAGTATACTCGTATTTCTTGGAAAGTATATTTTTGTATCTGGTTATACGAGTCTTGAGTATCTGGTTATACGAGTCTTGAGTTGAGTCTTCAATGAGGGCCTTCAATCCTTCATGATTGTTTAGAGAAGAAACCCAGCTTTGAGGCAAAGATCTGAGAGTAGTGATTTAGGTATTTTTGTATCTGGTTATACGAGTCTTGAGTCTTCAATGAGGGCCTTCAATCCTTCATGATTGTTTAGAGAAGAAACCCAGCTTTGAGGCAAAGATCTGAGAGTAGTGATTTATTCAATTTTGACGCGATTTTAAATGCTGCCATAGCTTACACTCCAGCTCCAGCTTTTGAATCTGCCCCAGCTTACAATCCAGCCCCAGCTTTTAAATCTGTCCCAGCTTACACACCAGCCCCAGCTTTTGAATCTGTACCAGCTTACAAATCTTCCCAAGCTAGCACTCCAGCCCCTCCTTGTGAATTTTCACAAGCTCACACTCCCGCCTCAGATTTGGTGGCAAAGTCAGCTTACCCAAAGTACTAAATAAGAGACAGCTATACACAAATTTATAGTTGATTCATTGTTACCAAAGTTTTTCCTTCCATTGTGTTCATTGTCTGAGAAAGTTTCGGTCTACCCGGGATTTGAACCTAGAACCCCCGGGTCTAAAGTCAACGGTGTTGACTGATTGGTCCGGGGGACTGAACTGTACTTTCCTCTGTTAGTTATACTGCCCTCTAATACTTTTTTATCTGCCTGTGATTTTCTAATTCTAAGTTTAATACGTGTAATTCTGTGTAAAATTCGTTAAATAAATGTTATACGTAATCCACTAATCTTGAAAACGGTTTTATGCAACAAAAAAAAAATGTCAAGAAAATTCACAACCGTTTTCAAGATAAGTGATTGTCTAGTTATTCCAAATAATAATCAACTGTTGTTGTTTCTTTTATGATTTCAACAATATTTTATTTCAGGAAAGGAAACGTAGCATATTTCACTTTACCTAAGTAAAAATCACTTCATGATTTGGCCTGCTTTGCAAGGTTTTAATCACCCTCAGTAAAAACAAAAAATCGTAGTTTTTCTCAAGTTTTTGTCTAAAATCCTAGGAATTTGAAAACGAACAATGAACTTCCAATTATGTCTACAGTATCTCTGTCTTCTGCCTGTTAGTTAAGCTATCACTTTCTATCGTTTAGTCGGATTTTGATGAAGTTTGGTGCACTTGTTTAAGGCATACCTGGATAATTATGTACCTACGCTACGTTATGTAGTAAAAATTCGATTAGTTTTTGGGTCAAAGTGGGCTATTTGGGAGATAAGTCCTTTTTTCAGTGGATTCTGCAGGTCTACAGTTGACTAAACTTCTAGATAAACTATATACAGACCTCAGGGAACCTTTTTTGCTCCAGCACTCAGCGTGCTAAAACCCGTCAGTCTTATGTAAATATGTATCATTATTATTATTGATGGAAACCTTTTTACGTCAAAATTGGGAGGAGGAGGAAGATAGAAAGAGGAGAAGGGGAGGCTAGAAGGAATGCATACCTGCATAATTATGTACCTACGCTACGTTATGTAGTAAAAATTCGATTAGTGTTTGGGTCAAAGTGGGCTATTTGGGAGATATGTAAGTCCTTTTTTCAGTGGATTCTGCAGGTTTACAGTTGACTAAACTTCTAGCTAAACTAAAGACCTCAGGGAACCTTTTTTTCTCCAGCACTCAGCGTGCTAAAACCCGTCAGTCTTATGTAAATATGTTTCATTATTATTATTGATGGAAACCTTTTTACGTCAAAATTGGGAGGAGGAGGAAGATAGAAAGAGGAGAAGGGGAGGCTAGAAGGAATAAGTTTGAACCCACCTAAGGAACGATGAGTGTTCTAAACATTAGGTTTCAAGGACTGACAAAATCGGTTTATGCTGAGTGAAAATTTTTAAAAAGAAAATGGTGAGATAACTAAGAGAAAGTAAGAGGCAACAAACCGTTTGGAATGGGGTAAAACAGAAAGATAAAGGTAGGTAGGTATTGGGGATGATAGAAAAGAAATAGAAGAACGATATGAAGACGAGTAGGAAAAAGAGAATAGGAAAAGTTAGACGAAGGAAATGGAAGAAGAAAAAAACGAAGAAGAGGGTGGAGACGAAAAAGAAAAGGGACATAGATGAATAAGAAGAAGAAAAAAAAAGAAGGAGACGAGGAAGAAGAAGAATTGAATCGAATTGAACATTATTCCATTTATTTTTATAAATTGATGAACTATGAAGAAGAAAAAGAAGAAGTAGAAGAAGACGAAGAAGAAAAAAAGAAGAAGACGAAGAAGAAGAAAAAGAAGAAGACGAAGAAGAAGAAAAAAAGAAGAAGAAGAAGAAGAAGAAGAAGAAGAAGAAGAAGAAGAAGAAGACGAAGAAGGAAGAATCGAGAAATAGAATGAGATATGCGTTTTTGCCCTCTGGTCATACCTACTTCGAAAAAAAAGATAAAAATTGAGTCTCAAGAGATGATTTTGTTACATTTCAACAGGGTGTCTCAATTGTAAAGTCAGGATATACAGAGTGTACCACTTAAAGTAGATACAAAACCTTTTACTCAACATTTTCGGTGAAACGTATAAAATCACAGAGGATACCTTTAGAAATTGGGAAGGGGAAAACACATTCGGTTCTTGTGAAGATAGAATAGAATAGAATATACCTTGTTTATCCTGCCCGTATAAGACTGAAAAGTCCCTTTACCCCAGCAGTCTAACCAAGGTCAATCAGATATTACTTTGATGGGTTAAAGAATAATATATGTAGGTTTCAGTAACAATCAGATATTACTTAAAACCGAAGTAAGACCCTGTTATTTCACATGTAACAATTACCAAGGTAAAAATATACGTAATAGATGGGGAGCTGTGACCTGAAATGCTACGTGGTGTAATGGTACAGACGAGAAAAAAATCGGGAAACAAACAAAAATGAGATTATAGTGTTGCTCACGGGTTAAACTCATATGAGTATTACATCATGTATAGTACATAGGTAATACATGTACAATTGTACATGTATAGTACATAGCACATAGGAAATAGCTTTCCCATAGCCTAACAGAAAATTACATGATCATATCAGTGAGATGGGAGAGAGCGAGAGAGAGATGGATAGGTGGATAGGCAGAGAAGAAGGATAGAAGATGAGGGGAGAGGGAGTTAAAGAATGAGAGAGAGAGAGAGAGAAATAGAAAGGTGGATAGATAGAGGAGAGGGATAGATAGAGAGAGGAAAAGGGAAGAGGGAGAGATTTGCTGTTTATTTCTTCTTTCCCCTTCTTCCTTCCCCTTCTTCGCCTCTTCTCTCTCTCTCCCTCTCTCTCTCTCTCCTCCTTCTCCTCTCTCTCCCTCTCATTACTTTCCATTTTCCGACCACTTTTCATTTTCAAAACCAAGATTTAGGATTTTAGGTGAACCGAAAAAAAAGTGTCACTTAAGTGGGTAGACTCTTTATTTCTCTTATTATGAAATACCTAATCTTCACTTAAGTGTCCTAATTAGGTTTAAGGTTTAACAAATTAGAGTGTCATTTTCATCTTCAATTTTCGAGAGATGATCGCTGCTGAAGCACAATGTCGTATGAAGTTCCGGGAAATGGGTATTAACTACCTAGGTACCTGCTTCTAAGGACAAAATTGATTTGGAAAGAATAATAAAGCAACTTTCCATTAGGAGGGATTAAAGAATTCAGGCCATTAGGTACCTATGTTATGTACCTTTCTAGCTGTGTTGTACTCATTGAATTATGAATTTAGGAATCAAATATTTCAAGAAGTAGAATTAAAAGGAAGAAAAAAAAACCCTCCAAAGATGGGACCATCAGTAAAAGAAAGGACGAAGAGAAAGGACAGAAATAGAGAACAAGACGAAGAGAGAAAAGAGACAAGAAGGGGAGAGGGTAAAAATAAACTACAATAGAGAGAAAATGATTTTGACTGTTGAAAAATCTGACAGGGATGGGCCCCCCCTCCCCCCCAGGGGGGCTCCCCCGTGGGTTAATGATGATGGATTCGAAGAAATTAGAAATGGGCGGGCCCATACCTGTCGGTGACGTCATAATAAATGACCGTTAATTTGAGCGAGAAAGAAGGAAGATGAGGAGAAGGGAGGGGAGGAGAGGAGGGAGGAAAATATTTTACAACAAATTATAGGTAACGTCCCATCCATTATGGATAGGGAAGTGTATCTTGGACAGGGAGGTATACCTATTGTACATGGAGAGTTGTAGGGAGGGAGGTATACCTATATTTCCGGACAAGATGTTAACCGTTCATTATTTTATTTGTTTTTGTTGCTCAGTACCTCCATCTTCTTCTCCTCCTTCTTCTCCTCCTCCTCCTCCTCCTACCTCTGATGGTTTCTTCGATTCTCCCTTCCCTTCTCTATTCCTTGCCTTTTAAATTTATCAAGTGAAGACTCGTTATCATCTTAGCCAAACCTGTGGAAGACATGAAGACCTTGTGTTCTGTACAGGAGAACAGAATTAACCACAGACCAACACCTCATCTGTAGCACGAACATTAAATGCTTTTAACTCTAGTATGAAGAATGTGAAGATCTGGGTCGGATCCGACCCATGGTCTTCCAAACACTTTTCTCGACTAAGCCATGAAGCTGGAACCCCAGGGCACCGTTTATCTATCATTTCTGCCATCCTTCCCGCGGGTACCAGGCGAATGCCAAAACCCTTACAAAACCAACAGAGATGAGACTGACGGAAAATACCTTATCGATGAAAAATAGTCGCTAGCTCACAGGTCAACTAAGCCCATCGCCTGATGACATAGACTGAGCACTCTGAGCAGCTTACAATAGCAGACACATGATACAGCTTACAATAATAGCACAAAGTACTTTGCTACAGATATATCTGTTTATGGAGACTTTACCATATGTATCTATAATAGCTATCCCTATAAGGTGAAGAAATCGTACAAGCTAAAATGTTCTACAGTTTGTTGCAGTTTTCATTTCCAACCCTTCCTCCTCCTCCTCCTCCTCCTCCTCCTCCTCCTCCTCTTCTTCTTCTTCTTTCTCCTAATTTCCCTCCTTTTAGACTTCTTCTTCTTCTCCTCCTCCTTTTCCTCCTCCTCCTTTCTCCTCCTCCTCTTCCTCCTCCTCCTTTCTCCCAATTTCCCTCTTCTTCTTCTTCTTCTTCTTCTTCTTCTTCTTCTTCTTCTTCTTCTTCTTCTTCTTCTTCTTCTTCTTCTCCTTCTTCTTCTTATTCTCCTCCTTCTTCTTCCTCTTCTTCTCCTTCTTCTTTATCTTCTTCCTCTTCCTCTCTCCTTTCTATCTTCTCTTGGTCAACCAGGGGTATGACCTATGTTCATTGTGACCCGCCGCGGCGTTCAAGTCAAATTCCTGAAGGATGAGCTTCTGAACTAACAGGTGTTGCTGGCCAGTTTAGGGTTTCGGGGTACACTCAGCCTCTTGAGTGTACCCTCGGAACGGCAAGGTCGCTTTAAAACTGCGTTTTTCTCGGGACGTGTATACCTATAACGATCATATCATTGATTGTCTCGATTCTCCGATCAGGCTTAGTAGCAAAGAATTGGTGCCCCCAATCTTTCAATGACAGCCCGTGAAAAAGGTACCAAAATGGCTATATCACTGACAAGGAAGTAAAGTGAGATGCCCCTAAGAGCTCGTTCCAACTTGTCGATGTCGTTCGGAAAAAAAAATCGTTTGAAACTCACAAGTGGGAACGGGCTCTAACGAGATGACACAAAAAATATCTTTGATTCAATCTCCCACCTTCCCTATTAGATAACTGGTCGGTAGTCGGATGCCCGGCTATCTATAGTCTCTACCAGACTCTACCTCGATTCAACCCCTTGGCTACCTCAATAAAATTCAGTCTCTTCCTCAATTTAACCCCCTCCTTGGTATTTTGGGGATCGAGCCTGTCTCTGCACCATACTAAACTCAACTCGTGTGCACTTAACCCGTGAAAAAGGTACCAAAATGGCTATATCACTGACAAGGAAGTAAAGTAAGATGCCCCTAAGAGCTCGTTCCAACTTGTCGGTGTCGTTCGGAAAAAAAAATCGTTTGAAACTCACAAGTGGAAACGGGCTCCAACGAAATGACAAAAAAAAATCTTTGATTCAATCTCCCACCTTCCCTATTAGATAACTGGTCGGTAGTCGGATGCCCGGCTATCTAGTCTCTACCAGACTCTACCTCGATTCAACCCCTTGGCTACCTCAATTTAGTCTCTTCCTCAATTTAACCCCCTCCTTGGTATTTTGGGGATCGAGCCTGTCTCTGCACCATACTAAACTCAACTCGTGTGCACTTAACTTTTTTGATGGGATGAAAATTACCTGTAACATGGTGAAGTTTCGAAAAAAAAGAAAAGAACATTTTCCGCCACGAACGGCTTGTGCTTGGCGTTTCATTTGGAATATTTGAACAAAATGAATGCATCGATAATTTTACACTTCGATTTTACGGAGTCGAACCCTCGATCTCCAAATCCAAAGTTTACACAAAATAATTTATCAATCGTCACCTAGAAAAGAACATTTTCCGCAACGAACGGCTTGTGCTTGGCGTTTCATTTGGAATATTTGAACAAAATGAATGCCTCGATAATTTTACACTTCGATTTTACGGAGTCGAACCCTCGATCTCCAAATCCAAAGTTTACACAAAATAATTTATCAATCGTCACCTGGGTATCTGAATCTTCCTGGTATAGTTTTTAAATTCTATTATTCCCCTGATATATCTCTTGCAAAGCCATTGTGCTTCTTGTAGACTACCTATATTGGGTTACATTTTGTGGTTTCAACAAATTAAAGTCTGGTTGTCATCACATCAGGAGATACATAGGTGTTTCACGCAAAAATTCTTTTCATGAATGGACGACAGATCTAAGTCCGATGGCCTGTCGTACTGTCTGAGCGTGAGTAGCCGGCATGCGGCATAACATGTGAAAAAATAACGTCTTCCAAACATCTCCCAGTTCAAGAGCCGCTCGCCGTTCAAAAGTTTTCGCAATAGGAAGTTATAGCGCGCCGGTGCTCTGAAATGCAATTATATTCTAAACTGCACACACAAGTATGGGGGGGGGTGTCGTTACCAAAGTGTAATTATTACCTATCATGAACGTAATAGCGGAGAACCCAAGTGAGTGGCGGCGACATGTATAGGGCAATCGACGGCAAACAACGACTATGTGGACGAAACTCGCTTTATGAGAATCTGGAGAACAAGAACTACATGGAATTGATTAATCAATATCACGTTCTCGAAATATAGTGTATTCTCTATGAACAACATAAAAAGGAACAAATAACGTTTTTTAGGCTCAGGAGACCCCAAAAGTAACAAAACTAATAAATGCACCAATAACTCTACATGGAAAATAATGTGCCGAAAAATGGACATGCCCCGACAAGACGCGACACCAACTTCATCGCTAAAGGTAATTGAGCACGTTTGTACAGGTCAGACGACCGCGATAAGGAAATGGCCTTGAATTTAGCCCACGCCCGTTGAGGTCGAGCGTCACTTGAAACTCTTGAGGGATCACTTTAAAAATAGTCCCCCTTTTTGCTAGAATTTTTTACTTTGACGATTTCTAATTTAGGCAGCCCAATTAGCTTGGAGGGTAGTGCATCTTTAGCTCTCGGGATGGCTGTCGTTACAGCTCTTAGAAAAAAGAGCTCCTGTCCTCTCTATTACTATGCATCACCATCTCCGTCACTGGTAACAATTTATCCATGACGTAATACCATAATAAGTTGCCACCTTTTTCAAAACAAGTAGACAGTAATACCAGACATGCGACACTTCACTGTTCTTCCTTTCTATATCTCTATTTCTCTTTTTCTCTCTCTCTTCCTGTCGTCTTCTTCTTTTTCTTCTCCTTCTTCTTTATTCTTTTTACACCTATCAGCATAAAAATCAGGCTAAAAAGCAATAATTACGCACAGGTAATTCAAAAAAATCAAACTGCCGATTCCGAGACTGACCTTCTTTGAGCCCGATAGTTGATGATAGATATATGTATATAGGTCTAGAAAAAAGAAAACTATCACATTGGTTTCCTGCAAACAAAATCAAGTCCCTAGTAACCCTGTCTGCGTCACTACTGAATGCACACATCTGAAGACACGGAATTAAAACAAACGTCTTTCGAAAAAAGAAAATTGAGTTGGACTCAAATAGCCTCCCCAAATTCAACACAACACTCCCTGTAAATTACTTCCCCCTATGAACGTCAACAAATTTCTCATTTCTCGCTCGCCTTTTCCCGACCTTTTCATACATTAGTAACAGGTGTCGACATGCACAAACAAGGAAAATCAATAAAACGAACGGCTGCGCATGCGCTGTGTAAAAACGAAGGGAGTGCCCCACCAACGCTCAACGCTAGCACAGAGTAAAGTTAGCTAAAAAGGTTCAACAAGTGTCCACAGTTCACAGTTTTTCATCGGAAAATCGTAAGTAAATTTTTTTCTAAAATTATTCTAATTCAAACCAGGACAGTTATTAAGTTTTTTGTACAATTTTATGCTTCCTTTTACTAGCTTTGATGTTTTTTAATTGAAATTGAAATGAAATAACGTGTCACCTACTGAAAATTTGTGTGAAAAAATATTCTCGCTGCTGAAATCCAAGCTTCCGGAAAAACAGGCTACGTTGCCTGTTTTGTTTACATTTTTCTTTCGGGTTTACAATTTGAGCCCGATAGTTGATGATGTAGGTCTAGAAAAAAGAAAACTTTGGTTTCCTGCAAACAAAATCAAGTCTCTAGTAACCCTGTCTGCGTCACTACTGAATGTACACATCTGAAGACACGGAATTAAAACAAACGTCTCTCGAAAAAAGAAAATTGAGTTGGACTCAAATAGCCTCCCCAAATTCAACACAACACTCCCTGTAAATTACTTCCCCCTATGAACGTCAACAAATTTCTCATTTCTCGCTCGCCTTTTCCCGACCTTTTCATACATTAGTAACAGGTGTCGACATGCACAAACAAGGAAAATCAATAAAACGAACGGCTGCGCATGCGCTGTGTAAAAACGAAGGGAGTGCCCCACCAACGCTCAACGCTAGCACAGAGTAAAGTTAGCTAAAAAGGTTCAACAAGTGTCCACAGTTCACAGTTTTTCATCGGAAAATCGTAAGTAAATTTTTTTCTAAAATTATTCTAATTCAAACCAGGACAGTTATTAAGTTTTTTGTACAATTTTATGCTTCCTTTTACTAGCTTTGATGTTTTTTAATTGAAATTGAAATGAAATAACTTGTCACCTACTGAAAATTCGTGTGAAAAAAATATTCTCGCTGCTGAAATCCAAGCTTCCGGAAAAACAGGCTACGTTGCCTGTTTTGTTTACATTTTTCTTTCGGGTTTACAAAAAAAATTGAAGTTATTCTTTGATTTTCAATAACTACTGTTAGAATAGTTTTGCTGTATTTTTAGTGAAATTAGTGAATTTCGTTAGTATTTTAATGAAATAGATTCATTTCCCAAGTTTTAATATGCAATTTGAAGTTATTCTTTGATTTTCAATAGCTGTTGGAATAGTTTTGCTGTATTTTTAGTGAAATTAGTGAATTTCGTTAGTATTTTAATGAAATAGATTCATTTCCCAAGTTTTATTATGCAAACCTCTGCATTACATATTTCCTAGGGGTTAGAAGGGTGGCTTTTACACAGCGAGCATAGCCGACATTTTTCTTTCGCGATACAAAACGCTGCTCACCCCTTGTAAAATTCAAAAGCATACACGAAAGAAACCCATTTCCACGATGAAATATCGATTATTTCCCGAAATATGCCGTGTGTTGTGATTTTATTATGCTAGGGGTTGGTATCATGCGAGCGGTCTACAGAAGTCCACAGGTGGTGGTGATACATAGGGCTAGGCTTGGTTTGAAAATGGGAAAAATGTACGCGAAAATCGAATTCTTTATTTTCTATTTTTCAAGCCTGGACGGAGCTAGCCCTGAGTAGTACCATCGCAACCCAGTCTACAACTTTTCGGTCAATTTTGTTTCGAGTGCAAAAATGGAGATTTATGTATGTAGGTAATAGGTAGCAGGAATTTGTTGTGGTAACTAACAATTTCTGAGTGGCTATTATAAAATTTCAAAATTCATTTCATTTTCTCGATTGGTACGGCTTCAGAAGAAATACATAAGTAACAAGAATAGAAAGATTAGAAAGCTTTTGAAAAGCAAGCCATGTAAATTTCCAGGGAGGACACTTGTTGCTTCCCCAACGCGGAAAAGGAACATGGGTAAGTATTGTGCGATCGATAATGTTGGCTTTGATTTTGCTTGGCTTAGCTTACATTGTTTAGTCAAAGTAGTTTCAGTTTTAATTAAATCATCTTCTATTTAATTCAATTTCAACTAGCAAATTCTTTTAATTACCTACTAATAGCAGCAACTATAATAAAATTGAATTTGATTTCATTGTAAGATTCAGCCGCAAAAGTGAGTTACATAAAACATTTCGAAGGTTTGACCACTACACCACCGAGGCAGGTTTTTAAAAGTCAAGAAAAATTCGGCCAAGGTATTCTCAAGCGTTATGCACGATGGCCTTTGATCCAAGGTACATGAATCAAAGGCCCCTTTCCGATCTACCGCCTACGGAACAGGTCCGCCTTTTATGGTCCTATCGGTTTGACTCTAACCAATGGAATCTGCGGTAAGAGGTCCCGATATCGTGCCGCTGCTTGGTAACTCCGTCCCCTGCTAGGTAGATTCGTATAAGCTTAACCTGCTTAACCCATCCTATGGGGCAGTTGCCCGTACACCTAAGCCTCAGAGTGGGCTTTTTGTATACGCTCTGCTAGGTAACTACGGCCCTGGACAAAAAAAAAAAAACGCTTTCACACTACAAGTTAGAAGTGCATTGCTTTCCATCTATTCCTATCCGGGAACGGAAAAGTTTGGTTTAAAAAATCGAACAAGGCCGGTATTCGAACCCTGCACCTCCGCTTTGAGAGTCCGTTAACCCATCGGCCACAGAGGTAGGCAAAAACTATACTACTTATGTAGATACCAAACACAAACAATGTTCGTCAAGATAATTTTAGAAGGAACTGGTGCGTTCATTGTGTGCTATATCCGCTGGCAATGTTTATGTTTATGTAATTTTCAAGTACTTGATTTTTTGCTTATGTCTAGTCCGAATTATTCAGTCTATTTAACGCTCTTTTTTTCAAATGATTGTGTAGAGTGTAGCCTACCTTCCGGACTAACTACAAAAAAAAGCATTACCTGTTAGGTACTGGAGGCAAACACCTAGATTTTTTATAAAGGATAATAAAACCCTGCTTATCCTGGTCACCTAAATGCTTCCCTGACATTCATAGAGCATTTTCCCTGAACTTTCAGCTTCAGACAGGTATGACGTATTGACTGATTAGTCAGGGAGGTAAAGTGAAAGCACGACAGGGGGGAAAAATCAAAATGATTTTTGGTTTCCTAATATTTTCTTCCCATACTTGAGAAAAGTCTGATTTTTTAAAAGTCAAGAAAAATTCTTCAAAGGTATCTACTTCTGCTTATATGCCTTTATGGCCAAGGTATTCTCAAGCGTTATGCACGATGGCCTTTGATCCAAGGTACATGGATCAAAGGCCCCTTTCCGATCTACCGCCTACGGACCAGGTCCACCTTTTATGGTCGGAATGGTCTATCGGTTAGACTCTAAGCAATGGAATCTGCGGTAAGAGGTCCCGATATCGTGCCGCTGCTGGGTAACTCCGTCCCCTGCTAGGTAGATTCGTATGAGCTTAACCCATCCTATGGGGCAGTTGCCCGTACACCTAAGCCTCAGAGTGGGCTTTTTGTATACGCTCTGCTAGGTAACTACGGCCCCTGCTGGATAACTCCGGCCCCGTTTCAAGTCAAACGGAAAGCGGCCTATATCAAGCACAAACCGAAACTTTTGCCTTCGGGGTAGGCAACGCTGAACTTTTCAATTCAATTTATATGTACATGCCAAACACACACATAACAACATGCTTAAAACTTTAGTTTTTTTTTCATCTACCTCCCATCTTTTTAGAGTTTTCCTCCTCCTACTCCTTCTCCCTTCCCCCTGTATCTCTTCTTTTCTCTCTCCCTCTCATCTCAATTTGACATCTCCACCAATGATATAGAAAATTTGACATTTCCACCAATGATTTGGAAAATTTGACATCTCCACCAGTGATTTGGAAAATTTGACATGTCCACCAATGATATAGAAAATTTGACATCTCCACCAATGATTTGGAAAATTTGATATCTCCACCAGTGATTTGGAAAATTTGACATGTCCACCAATGATTTGGAAATTTTGACATCTCCACCAATGATTAGAAGTTGATAGGTTTCCAATATGATACATGATTAAATTTTATTATGGGTAGGTATAGGTACATTCAAGTCAGCTCCCATGGCGTAGTGGTCACTGCGCTCGCCTTGCACGCGGGAGATCCGGGTTCGATTCCCGGCGGGGTGAAGAAATTTGTATCATGCAAATGATTGATTCCGTGACTGGCTGTTGCGGGGCCCACTCAGCCTCGCGGAAAGCGGCCTATATCAAGCACAAACCGAAACTTTTGCCTTCGGGGTAGGCAACGCTGAACTTTGCAATTCAATTTATATGTACATGCCAAACACACACATAACAACATGCTTAAAACTTTAGTTTTTTTTATCTACCTCCCATCTTTTTAGAGTTTTCCTCCTCCTACTCCTTCTCCCTTCCCCCTGTATCTCTTCTTTTCTCTCTCCCTCTCATCTCTTTCCCTTTAGACCCTTTTTACCTACGAGCTACATATTTTCCTCCTTCCCTTGATAGTTTCTTTCCTTTTTCTTTTCCTTCATCTCCTTCTTTTTCTTACTCTTTATTGTCTTTCGTCCATCTTATTTTCCCTATTCCTTATCTCCCTTTTCCTTTCCATCTTCAAGTGCTCTCTCTCCTCTTTCGAATTCTCCTTCTTCGCCTCTCCTCCTTATATCCTCTCGTCTCTTCTTTTACTCCTCCCTCCTTCTTCTATTTTCTCCTCTCCCTTTCTTCCCTCTGCCCTTCCCTCTCCTTTCCCTCTTATTCATTCCTTCACCCACTTTAATCTTCTTTTTATTTCGAAAAATAATACTGTTTTCACAGAAGTTTTCCACCAGTATAGGTAAGACATGTTCTGTATAATCGAAACTTATCATGTGTCACAACATGATCCTTCTTCTTTTTTAGTATTTTCTTTAAAGTTGTTTTTCTAAGTCAGTTTAAAGTTTTTGTCCCCTTCTTTTTACTTTCTCCTTTTTCTTTCCTCCTCCTCCTTCTTCTTCTTCCCCCTTTCCTCTATCCACTTTTATTTTTAATCCATCAGGTTTGTTACAGGCTAACGGAAACTTGGAAATTTCGTTCGTCCGTTTGTTTGTTTGTTTGTTTGTTTGTTTGTTTATTTGTTCCTTTGTCCGTCCGCTCGTTCATTATTAATTTATTAGGTATGCATAAAGTAGGTTTAACACCTAAGCACCAATCAATAAATTTTCAGCCCTCGAAAGTGTCTGGACATAGAATAAGCCAAGAACCAATATAATAAAAGTATCGCAAACTTGTGCCAATTTTTAAAGGCTATGGATAAGAACGTGGAAATTTTTAATTTAAAGCCACACCCCCCCCCTTCTCTCGCCTCCCCTTTCTC